>NW_027507788.1:156045422-156337922 GCF_037356315.1 Lithobates pipiens
CAGCTAGACTTAACATCAGTTTACTGTATCAGATCAGGCAGCGATTGCGATTGGTTACAGCATATCATTACTGCTTACTGACTGGTTGCTAGAGGTTACAGCACTCCTTAAGGCTCACTGATTAGTTGCTAGAGGTTACAGCACATGATTTCAGCTTGTTGATTGGCTGCTAGAGATTACTGTACAGTAATACTGCTCACTGGTTGCTGTAGGTTACAGCACATCATCTCTTCACTGCAGGGGGCATGATATACATATGAATGCTGCCTTATTTACATATCAATGTCGTTGGCCTCAGCTATTTTCATATGCATGTCACTGCTATTTACATATGAATGCTGGGTATTTACATGTAAACACTGGGTCTGCAGGTGAGTCGTCTGTACACAACAACAGGACTAAAACCTCAAGGGACAAGGGAATGTAAACTGGAATAGTTAGCAAGTATGAGGCAGCTGCTTTGGGCCCCACAACAATGACAGGGCCCAGGGCAGCTGCCCCTTTTGCCCTGCCTTAAAGACGGCCCTGGATGCCTTGCCCGGTGCAGTCCCAATGTAAGACAAGGCAAACAAGCTCTGTTTCCTATGAGGGCATTTCACAGCACTATGTTGCAGTGGTGTGCAATTAAAAAAAGTACTGTGTGCAGGTTGCATTGCATCACTGTGGTGTGAATAAAACTTAAAGCGGTTCTAAATGTTGAAGGTTTTTTACCGTAAGGGCTCTTTCACACATGTCCATTTTTGACGGACTCCATTTGCTCAGCCGGGATTGCTCCGTTGATCCTCGCTGAGCCGGCGGATGACAGGTCTGTCTCTACTCGCTGTGGAGAGACGGACCTGTTAGTTCTCCCCTCTCTGCTATGGGGGATCGGATGAAAGCGGGTCCGCATGTCTCCATTTTCATCCAATCCAATCCACCAGAAGGATGGAAACTAGTGTTTCCAACCGTCAGAATTTAGCGGATCGGATGTCAGCGGGCATGTCAGAACTGCAGGGACCTTATGCTTTCTATGCATGAAGCTAAAAACCTTCATTATGCAGCTCCCCCTGCAGCCCCTTTCTAATACTTACCCAAGCCGATCATGATTCAGCGCCCCCAGCCTCTTTCTCCTCATTTGCAGAGAGATAGCTCAGGAGCCATTGGGTCCTGCTGCTGTCAATCATAGGCAGTGAGGAGGGAGTGAGCATACACACGTGCCCCATAGAAAAAGGAGAAAAGGAGGAGCTAGGAGCGTCAGCGGGGGAGCCCAGAAGAGGAGAATCGAGGCTGCTCTGTGCAAAACCATTACATAGAGCAGGTAAGTATGTCATGTTTGTTATTTAGAAAATAATTAACCGTTAATATCACTTTAAATCTGTACACTGGGGAAAAGGGAGACTCCTCCGTTGCAATGGGGCTACCCTTAAACTCCAAGGGTTAAATGGTAATTTAGGTCTAAGAGACAGAAAAGCAGTTTTATTTATCTGATCCTTCAGTCCAGCAGGCTCTTTTGAGTTGCGTGCCCAGTCCCTGCAGCCTCTTCTGCCCTATGCTGTGGCAGTCAGATACCGTCTGGTGTCATCAAGACTGATTCAGGGCCATAGTGCTAACAAATAAAAGAACCAAAAAAGTGCGATGCTTCTGGATCGGTGCCTCTGCATTTTTTCCTCCAGGTGAACATCAGCAGTGTGAATGAGCCTCAATAAAAAACAAAAAGCCCAATGCAAACAATATGTTGTAAAGCGGATGACTATACAAATAAATCAATACCCATCAACCCAGCTGGAGCTGATGATGATCATATATATGAATGACCTAAATACTGTGATTATTAGCTCCATCTAGTGGCCATAATGCAGAATTTTCCTGAAGCACGCTACAGTATTTGTATGAATGAAGAATAGCAAACCTGGAAAGAATACAGCATAGTAACATTCACACAGAACAAATGTACATGCAGTTTTGTATGATAAATGGCTCTGCAATGTTTTTATGATAACACTTTTCTGAATGCACAGTGATCACTGACTCTTTTCATTCATAACTGAGCTTCGTGTTAATTAAGTGTCACCTCATCCCCTTAAAACCGAACACATATGAATTACACATATTCTGAGGCTAATTTAATGCAGATAAGGCACCAAATGAGTTTAATTATCACCTCAATCACCCACAGAACCTGTGTAATTAATATGTGTTCGGTTTTAACCACTTCAGCCCCGGACCATTTTGCTGGCTTAAGACCAGACCGCTTTTTGCGATTCGGCACTGTGCCGCTTTAACTGACAATTGCGCGGTCGTGCGACGTGGCTCCCAAACAAAATTGATGTCCTTTTTTTTCCCACAAATAGAGCCTTCTTTTGGTGGTATTTGATCACCCCTGTGTTTTTTATTTTTTGCGCTATAAACAAAAATAGAGCGACAATTTGGAAAAAAAAAACGCATTATTTTTTACTTTTTGAAATAATAAATATTCCCCAAAAATATATAAAAAAAACATTTTTTCCCTCGGTTTAGGCCGATACGTATTCTTCTACATATTTTTGGTAAAACAAATCGCAATAAGCGATTATTGATTGGTTTGCACAAAATTAAAAGCATTTACAAAATAGGGTATAGTTTTATGGCATTTATATTAATAATTTTTACTAGTAATGGCTGCGATCAGCGATTTTTATTGAGACTGTGACATTATGGCAGACACATTGGACATTTTTTACACATTTTTGGGACCATTGTCATTTATACAGCAATCAGTGCTATACAAATGCAATGAATCCTGTGTAAATGACACTGGCAGTGAAGGGGTTAACCAAGGGGTGGCAGTGTAGGGGCTAAGTGTGTCCTAGGGGTGTGTTACTAACTGTGGGGGCTGGGCTGTGTGTTAGTGAACACTGATCTCTGCTCCAATCACATGGAGCAGAGATCAGTGTCACTTGTTGTTAGGCTGTTTACATTGGCATCTCCCTGTTCAGCCTCCCCGTGAGACGATCGCGGGTATTCTTGTGGTGATCGAGACCGCGGGACCCGCGACCGGACTCACGGGGGTCCCGACCGGCATGTGCACGCCGCCGGCAGCACGCACGCGATGGCTGGGCAGCAAATACAAATGGACGTACCTGTACGCCAATTTGCCTGCCCGTGCCATTCTGTCGACGTACATCATCGTGCGCCAGTCAGGAAGTGGTTAAAGGGTGGAGGAGGCAACCCTATGTTTACTATGCTTCAATTTATGAAAGGAGAGGAGCCGCTGTCTCCTGTCTATTCATCTTCAATGCAGCTAAGGCTATCGAGAAAGGGACTGGGGAATCTGTGTCCTTAGTCCCTTTCTCTGTCTCAAAGGGGAGATGTCAGGGGTATATTTAGCCCCTGATATCTCACCAAAGCCCCCCCCCCCCCCAACAGGGTTGATTTAAAAAAAAAAAAAGGAAAAATGTTAATAAATAAATAATTAACAGTAAAATTGTAAAAATAATAAAATATATAAAAAATAAAAAAACACTGACAATGTCTACTCCCCCCCCCCCCCCCCAAAAAAAGAAGAAGAAGAAGAAAGCATCATATAAATAATAACAAAAAATATATACAATGTAAAAAAAAAAATTGTAAATAAAAATAAAAAACTACTACACAGTCCACACCTCATCAGTGCCACCTATCAGAGCCCATCACTTCTACTGTCACATAATAAGTATCGGTAATCAGCATCAGCGAGTACTTGAAAAAAAGTATCATAACTCATACTCGGTCTTAAAAAAGTGGTATCGGTGAAACCCTACTAGTTACCACAATACACAAACTCACAATAGTTCTGCACTTTGGGGTGCTGCAGTGACAGTCATTCTTAATGGCGCCCCAGCTCACCTACAAATGGATGCGTGTTGCACCACAACACAAAGTACAGTATAGCAGTAATCTGGTGGTATGCTGCATTCCAAACAAAAGTGTGTGTGTGTGTTTTTTTTTGGTGTGTTCAAAAGAATAAGCTGCTCTAACACAACGCATGTTGCATGCAAAGTATTGCATGTTAATGCACTGCAAGTGTGAGAGCACAGCCCTAGGCAGCAGATGTCGGATACCTGTACAGGCAATGTAAGAAGGGACTCTTCTCTTTGCCTATTGCAACCTTTTTTAATGTCAGCTGAAGAGATGGAGGGGCCAAAGTTGCCCAACTTGCTCAGGGTCCCCATTCTGTCTCTGATCTTGCCCCAAGTGAGCAGGGCCATCTTTAATATTGATTGGACCCTGGGCAAAACTTTTCTTGCCCCCCCCCCCCCCCCCATGCAGTTTCCCTCTTCACCTGCTCTGAGACATACAATAAATAGCAGCTAGACTCAAAATCAGTTTACTGAATCAGATCAGACAGCTATTGCGATTGGTTGCCAGAGGATGCAGTGTATCATTAGTGCTCAATGACTGGTTGCTAGAGGTTACAGAACACATTACGGCTCACTGGTCAGTTACTAGAGGTTACAGCACATGATTTCTGCTTGTTGATTAGTTGCCAGAGATTACTGTGGATATGACCTCAGGGGGGTATGATATACATATCAATGCCGCCGCTATTTACATATGAATGATGGTTATTTACATGTAAACACAGAGTCTGCATTTGAGTCATCTGTACACAACAATAGGGCAGAGCTGGGCAGCATTAGTAGCAGTACTTCACACTGAGATATTGGGACACAGCATAGGTGAGGGGATTTAAACCAGTATAGTTGGCAAGTATGGGGTATCTGCTTTGGGCCCCACAACAATGACAGGGCCCAGGGCAGCTGCCCCTTTTGCCCTGCCTTAAAAATGGCCCTGCAAGTGAGTGTAGTAAAGGAAAGGTGAGAGGGGCTATGTCCTAAAGAAGGATAGCTAGAAACTGTGTATAAATGCTTCTATTTTAATCATTAATTGCAAGCCCCTAACAAAATACTACAGAAGATGAGCTGAGAAGACAGTTAACACCCAGGAATGCAGTAAAATCACCTTCTACTCCACAGGCTTGGGAAAGGTTTGCCAGCTAAAGGTTTTTAGGAGTTAGACCCTGGTAGGTAATTCATCCAACACTGCCATCTAGTGGAAATATTGGCTTATAGCATCTAGCAGAAAATATGTTCTCTCCATCTGCCAAAAGCATCTGAAACAGCAATCTGTTAAAAAGTGAATCCCTCTCTTAAGTCTAACATTTTTAACCTAAGTTTTGGATAAAGTGGAGAGAGATTATAACCTCTGTATAGCTTTTTTTATTTTTTATTGTTGTCTGTACCCCAATTTCTTCATCAATTTAGGCCAATATGTATTCTGCTATATATTTTTGGTAAAAAAAAAAGTCCCAATAAGCGTATACTGATTGGTTTGCCCAAAAGTTATAGCGTCTACAAACTCTGAGATAGATTTATGGACTTTTTATTGTTTTTACTAGTAATAGTGGCGATCAGTGATTTTTAGCAGGACTGCGACATTGCAAATCTGACACTAAGTGACACTTTTTGGGGACCAATACAGTGATCGTTGCTAAAACAAAAAGCACTGTCACTGTATAAATGACACTGGCAGGGAAGGTGTTAACATCAGGGGCGATCAAAGGATTAAGTGTGCTCCTAGGGCAGTGTTTCTCAAAATTTTCAATACAGAGGAACCCTTGAAATAACATTCTGCTTTCAGGGAACCCCTGCTGAAAATGACTATATCCACAACTCATGGTACATTAGTGCGATGGTCAGTGGGAAAAATGATCCTTACACTTGTGGTGTTTTGGAAGAATTACCCCCCCTTAAAGATAGCGAAAAAGATCAATGGTGTCAGTGGGAACTTATCTGAGAGGCAGAAATTGCTCATTGCTTGAGGAACCCCTAGCAACCACTGGAGGAACCCTGGTTGAGAAACCCTGTCCTATTGAGTGCTTTCTAACTGTGTGGGGAATGCTGTGACTGGAGGAACACAAAGATCTGTGTTTCTGATTAGCAGGAACACAAGATCTCTCTCTTCCTCTCTGACAGAACTGTGGTATGCCTTGTTTAGATTTCGATTTTGCGCTTGAGGACCGCCCTGCCACAGTATAATTACATAGGGGCGGTCCATAATCGGTTAATATACCTTAGCAAACTGATCAACTCCAATCACTTTTATTGTCTTGTATGTGTCATAGTCATTGGCACAGTGCAAATTGTCTTGATTTACCCCTACCCAGCTATGACATGCTGAGAAGGAGAAGGGTGCTTACACAAATTTTATTCCACTTAAATTATTTTAAAGGAGAAGTATTGTCAAAGCTTTTTTTTTACTGTATTTTTCTATGGGTCATAGGAGTGCAGTTTGTTCTCCACTCCCGTGACCCATGTTCAGCTGCTGTTGGCTGACATCACAGAGTTGGTCTAGGCTCTGAAAAGTTCTTGACCATATGGTCGGGATCCAAATTCCTGGACCAGCAGCTAGCTCAGCCTCTCAGCAAGCCTCTGGGAGACTGAGCCAGTCACTCCCACTCCCTCCACAGTCCAGCACTCCAGTGAGCACTGGAGGGACAGAGCAGAGAGCCAGTGATTGACAGTCACCAGCCCTCTGCAGCCTGAAGACCAAGAGGTGAACAATCAGCGGTGTATGATCGCTCAGTTCTTGGTCTTATAGCTGGCAGGCGACAGATGCAGTATCCACCTAGGTGAATATATATACAGTGGGTATAGAAAAGAATCACCCCCCTTTAAAATGATCACATTTTGTTGCTTTTCAGCCTGAAATAAAGACAGACACAGTTTTCGTTTTATCCAGCTGTTATTACTAGTGCAACTTATCCAATTGAAAGATTTAACACCAACATGTCAGAAAATATAAAAAAATATTCAAAAACAGAATCACTGGGTTGGAAAAAGGATCACCCCTTATGTCAGTATTTTGTTGAACCCCATTTTGCTTTAATTACAGCCTTTAGTCTGTTGGGATTTGTCTCTACTAACTTTGCACATCTAAACTTTGTGGACTGCAGTCTTCAAGTCATTCCACAGATTTTCAACGGGGTTTAATTCTGGGCTCTGACTAAGCCATGCAAGGACATTCACCTTTTTCTCCTTCAACCACTGTGTGCTCATTTTTGCTGTGTGCTTTGGTCATTGTCATGTTGGAAGGTAAACCTTCTTCCCATTGGCAACTTTCTGGCAGAGGGCAGCAGATTTTCCACAAGAATTGGATGGCATTTTGCCCCATCCATTTTTCCTACTATCCTGACAAGTGCTCCAGTCTCTGCTGCAGAGAAACATCCTATAACAGGATATTACCACCTCCATGCTCTACTGTGAGAATGGTGTTATTTGAATGGTGAACTGTATTGGAATTCCACCAAACATATTGTTTGGTCTTGAGGCCAAAAAATCCAATTTTAGTCTCTGACCACCTTAAACGCACCTGGCAGATTCTGAGGCCCCATGGAAAATGGGTTATGGTCAGATGAGCTTAACATTTGATGATTTGCAAATGTTTGAAAGTACTTCAACATTTTGTTTGCTTTTATCATGCAATATTTAAAACGAATGGACATTACCAAACCCAAACCACATTCACTGTTAGAAATTCATTTTTTTAAGACAATAAATTTTTTCATTCCTGTGCTTTCAATTTTTTTTTCCCCACTGCAGTCCAAAAAAAAATAACGGTGAGATATTAAGGCTGGGTTCACACTGCCTTATGGAGCCGCTCACAGCAGGGGTCCGGTGTGTCCCCGTTCACCACTTCAGGTCCGATTTCAGTCCTTATTTGGACCTGAAATGGACCAATTCGCTCCGCAGCCGTCCCGGAGATGTGTGAACCGACTCCATTGAGAGCCGGTCACAATCTCCTGACAAAGTCTCCTGTTTTGACCAGGAGATCACGTCCTTGTGGTGAGGATCTCCATGCACATCAATCCCTCTGCTTCCTAATCCTTTTTCATTTGTAACTTTTCTCTTTCCAAACTTCCTTTCACCATGTGCAGAGATTGGCTCTTGGTGTTTTTGCTATCACACACCCATTATATACCTGTTAGAGCCCCGGGTTTTTATCGTAAAAAGGTTGTCGTTTAATATGATATTACTATAATATAATGTGATCACCTAAGAGGCACTCAGTGCCTGAACTATAAGATACCCAACAGTGATTCTGACCATTTGCTGCATACAGAACACGTCTAATGGAGAATTTCCTCCTGTTCACAGCGCCAGCCGCAGCCAGTCTGTATTGTCTGATCCGGATAATTAGTGTCCTCATGGTAACAAAGCAATTTTCTGTAATTTGCTAAATTAAAATGCTGATGAAAGGAGCCTTGTGTTCCCAGAGTGGGGGTCTTCTGTCTCATGGTAATCCGCTTTCCGAAAGATAAGAGGATGACCATCTATCTGCTGGTTTAACGGGAACATGTCGGCACCTAATTTCCCTGACCAAAGCCCGAGCACACCACTGCAGTCCAAATATTAGCTTTGCCAGCAGAGGTGGCGCAAAGATTTCCTCCATATAGGGGTAGAGCCAAGTATATGAGGACCACTGGCTCTGTAACTGCACTCCTTAGAGTCTGGGACAGTCGCTGTCTGCGGGTCGGTCCAGCGCTTACCCCATCTAGGTGACTGTGGGTGGGCATTGGGCAGCGGACATTGGGCAGCGGGAATCAAGCAGCGGGCATTTGGAATTCATGTATACAAGGGGCCGGGCGCAAACAAGCTGACAAAAAAAACATCAATTGCAGCCTCACTGTACCATTAATCACAGCCACTGTGCCCATCAATTACTGCCACTGTGCCATTAAATGCAGCCACTATGCCATCAAACGTAGCCACTGTGCCCATCAATTGCCACCACTGTGCCATCAAATGTAGCCACTGTGCCCATCAATTGCCGTCACTGTGCCCATCAAACTCAGTCACTGTGCCATCAAATGCAGCCACTGTGCCCCATATAATGCAGCCACTGCGCCCATCAATTGCCACCACTGTGCCCATCAAACGCAGCCACTGTGCCCCATCAATTGCCGCAACTGTGCCCCATCAATTGCCGCAACTGTCTCCATCAATTGCTGCAACTGTGCCATCAAATGCAGCCACTGTGCCATCAAATGAAGCCACTGTGCCATCAAATAATGCCACTGTGCCCATCAATTGCCACCACTGTGCCCATCAATTGCCGCCACTGTGCCCATCAATTGCTCCCACTGTGCCCCATCAAATGTAGCCACTGTGTAATATCAAATGCTGCCAGTGTGCCCCCCTGCTGGCCCACCGTCTGCACTCACCTTTCTCGGTGGGACAGCTCCTCGATGTCTTCTCTTCCCGTCCTCTGCTATGATTGGATGCCTGGCATCCAATCACAGCGCCTCTCGTTTCAGCCAATCAGGTGATGGGTAACAGATCCGAGAACCTGATTGACAGAGAAGTAGTTTAGTGTTAGTGTTACACACAGCTGAGTGACCTGCGAGCGCTCAACATGGAGCTCGCAGGTCACCTTTTTTGGCGACTATTAGAGCCTATGGATCTAACCAGGTGCTTAAAAACCACTTCTCTGTAATTCAGATGCGCTGTGCCTGAAAAATGTTGGGCGCCTGAATAGGGGGTGGCAACGGCGGCCATAGATAGATTCATGCAATGCACGAATCTATCTATTGGTGCTAGGGGGGTGGCAGGTGAGAGGGGGTGGAGCCCGTGCACCCTTTTGGATGCACCACCACTGGGAAAGAGCAACATTGGATGATAGCTCTGCTGACAGTGATAGGGATGAGACTGATGAGTAAAGACAATCGTTCGTATTTTAGAGTGATTTTTGAGCTGTAATGAAACTATTGTAGAATTGTCATTTTTTGGCGTTATTTGGCATTGAGGGGGATGGGTTTGCATTTTGAGTAATTTCAGCCAAAGTGTGGCAAAGTGTGCTGCTTTTTTAACTTTCTTTGATTACACAGTGCCTACTGAAAATTCTGATGAATACAACATCTCAGTTTTGATACATTTAAAATGTGTACAGTGCCTTGAAAAAGTATTCATACTCTTTGACATTTTCCACGTTACAGCCAAAAACATAAATGTATTTTATTGGGGATTTATGTGATAGACCAACACAAAGTGGCACATAATTGTGAAGTGGAAGGAAAATGATAAATGGTTTTCCACATTTATTACAAATATGTGAAAAAAGTGGGAGGCATTTGTATTTAGCCCCCTGAGTCAATACTTTGTAGACCCACCTTTCTCTGCAATTACAGCTCCAAGTCTTTTTGGGGATGTCTCTACCAGCTTTGCACATCTAGAGAGTGAGATTTTTGCCCATACTGTGCAAAATAGCTCAGACTCTGTCAGATTGGATGGATAGTGTCTGTGAACAGCAGTTTTCAAGTCTTGTCACAGATTCTCTATTGGATTTAGGTCTGGACTTTGACTGGGCCATTCTAACATATGAAAATGCTTTAATCCAAACCATTCCATTGTAGCTCTGGCTGTATGTTTAGGGTCTTTGTCCTGCTGGAAGGTGAACCTCCGCCACAGTCTCAAGTCTTTTGCAGACTCCAACAGGTTTACTTCTAAGATTGTCCTGTATTTGGCTCCATCCATCTTTCCATCAACTCTGACCAGCTTCCCTGTCCCTTTCTGAAGAAACGCATCCCCACAACATGATGCTGCCACCACCATGTTTCACGGTGGGGATTGTGTGTTCAGGGTGATGTGCAGTGTTAGTTTTCCGCCACACATAGCATTTTGCTTTCAGGCCAAAAAGTTACATTTTGGTCTCATATGAACAGAGCACCTTCTTCCACATGTTTGTTGTGTCCCCCACGTGACTTCTCAAAACTGCTTCTGGCTACTTCTTATGGCTTTCTTTCAACACTTCCATAAAGGCCAGATTTGTGGAGTGCACGACTAATAGTTGTCCTGTGGACTGATTCTCCCACCTGAGCTGTGGATCTCTGCAGATCCTCCAGAGTTACCACCTGCTTCTCTGAATAATGCTCTCCTTGCCCGGCCTGTCAGTTTTGGTGGATGGCCATATCTTGGTAGGCTTGCATTTATTAGTATTGTGCCATACTATTTCCATTTTCAGATGATGGATGATGGATTGAACAGTGCTCCGTGAGATGTTCAAAGCTTGGCATATTTTATTTATAACTTAAAGGGGTTCTAAAGGTTTGTTTTTTATTTTCTAAATAGGTTCCTTTAAGCTAGTGCATTGTTGGTTCACTTACCTTTTCTTTCAATTTCCCTTCTTAATGTTTTTTTTTCTTTGTTTTCGTTGTCTGAATTTCTCACTTCCTGTTCCTCCTGTTTTGGCTGACTAAACACCGCTCAGATGATGGTGTGAAATTTACTGAGGAGAAACAGGAAGTGAAAAATTCAGACAAAGGAAAAAAAAATTTAGAAGGGAAATCGAATGAAAAGGTAAGTGATCCAACAATGCACTAGCTTGAAGGAACCTATTTAGAAAATAAAAAACAAAGCTTTACAACCCCTTTAACCCTGCTTTAAACTTCTCCACAACTTTATCCCTGACCTCTCTGGTGTGTTCCTTGGCCTTCATGATGCTGTTTGTTCACTAAGGTTCTCTAACAAACTTCTGAGGACTTCACAGAACAGCTGTATTTATGCTGAGATTAAATTACATACAGGTAGACTCTATGTACTAATTAGCTGATCTCTGAAAGCTCTCGGTTCCACTAGATTTTAATTAGAAGTATCAGTGTAAAGAGGGCTGAATACAAATGCACGCCACACTTTTCAGATATTTATTTGTAAAAAAAAAAATCAAAAAACACTTATGTTTTCCTTCCACTTCACAATTTTGTGCCACTTTGTGTTGGTCTGTCACATAAAAATCCCAATAAAATACATTTACGTTTTTAGTAGTAACATGACAAAATGTGGAAAATTTCAAGGGGTATACTTTTTCAAGTCACTGTATGTTTCATTTTGCTTGGTGCCAATCTGTGAAGCTGAATTTTTTTTTTGTACAACTTTGCCATATTTCATGGTCTACATTCACTCTTGAATATACGAATGCACTAATACCTGTGTCAAATATTACACACGTGTAAATACCAGTTTAAGAGATATTTTGTGTTTTGCAAAAATTAATAAAAATAAAGTTACAAGCAAAACTAGCACCATAAGATTTTCATTTTTTGGGTTCACAATAACATATATTTATGGAACGTGACAAAAAAAAAAACACAGGATATTTTGTAGAGAACGTTTAACATAAAGTCCATAGGGGGGTTGTCTATGCAAAAATGCATTTAAAAAGTAGTGCCCAAGTGTGGGAATGAAAATCATTTTCTAGACACTTTTTCCTAGTTCACCCTTTGGCCTAGTCTAAAGCCTCATACACACGATCAGACTTTATACAAACTTTGCTGTGGATCTTTGTACAAAGGGCGTCGGCCGTGAACTTGTATTGCATACACACGGCAGGACTTTTTCAGCCAACTTTCACCAAATCACATGTTTTTTTTTTGCTCTTTTACCGCCACTTTTGGTCAACTTCTGTATTGTTGTCTGATCTTTTGCATTGGTTCTGAGCATGCGTGTTTGTACTTTGTACAAAAGTCCTATGGTTTTCTGTACATGCGATCAAACTTTGCTCCATTGGACTTTTGTTGCCGGAAAGTTTGTCCGTTCGCACAGCCAATAAAAGTCCACTGGAAACCGAAAAAGTTTGTCCAATGGAGCGTACACACAGTCGGTTGTTGCTCCAAAACTGATAATTTGCATGTTTGTTGTCAAAAAGTCTGATCGTGTGTATGGGCCTTAACACCTATTTGCATAATTCCTTGTAAAGGCCCGTACACACGATCAGACTTTTTGACAGCAAACATGCAAATTAGCTGTTTTGGAGCAACATCTGACCGTGTGTACGCTCCATTGGACAAACTTTTTCGGTTTTCATCAGACTTTTGTTGGCTATGCGAACAGACAAACTCTCTGGCAACAAATGTCAGATGGAGCAAAGTCTGATCGTGTGTACAGAAAACCATAGGACTTTTATACAAAGTACAAACACGCATGCTCAGAACCAATTCAAAAGATCAGAAAACAATACAGAAGTTGACCAAAGGTGGCGGTAAAGAGTAGAAAAAGCATGTGATTTGGTGAAAGTTGGCTGAAAAAGTCCTGCCGTGTGTGCAATACAAGTTCTCGGCCGACGCCCTTTGTACAAAAATCTACAGGAAAGTTTGTACAAAGTCCGATCGTGTGTATGGGGCTTAAGAATCAGCCCACTGCTTGCATCAGGATTGAGGGCTCTGGAGAGGAGTAGTCCCCACCCTTAATCTTCCTGTATTGTAGAGAGTAGCTAGGAGAACTAGTAGTGGCACCAGTAGATCTAAAAAAAAAAATGAATGTAATAAAACAGAAACATTTTATTTAAAAATGTGGTTAGACTGTCGTTATGGGAGGGAGGAACTAAGCAAAACAAAATATAAGCAGAATAAAGTTCAGCTTTAACTCTTTATCACCCACCAAAACACTAAAATGTTATTTTTGAGTGGAGTGACCCTTTTATGCTGTTTATCCTGCCTGACAAAGACTTTTCTGTCTGGCCTCGGTATAGTATTTTCATAGGCTAAATGTCTAAAAGAAAAACATTCTTGTATAAAACTTGTATTCTCTGTTCTTCTCTTGGAGATTGAAGGACCTCAGACAGATTCCTCTACAAACCCAGGAAGAGGGATAGTCTTCTCCAGAGATATTTTCCTGGAGGTCTCCTGATCTGCCTTAGGTAATTTCAGGGTCAGGATTTGGTCAACTTTGGTATTTTCCAACATAGCCCCTTTTTTGGCATCATGCAGAGCTTCCTCCATGTTTGTGGACAGTCCTGGAGGTGCGGTGACACCATCTTCCAGGGCAGACTCCTCCAGGATCCGAGGTGTGTTCACCCGGCTGGCTTCTGATGGAACATTGCTGGATAAAGACTGGTAGATATAGAAAAAACATATACCCGGGATTCACTAATAAACCCAAACATTAGAGACATATTTTACCAAGATCACTTTGTGTCATGACAGAGTGAGAAATTCCGACAAGTAAAGTATGTGCAAAACTTTCGCAAAAAAGTCACTAATTGCAACAAATAAGTATTATATCACAATGACCATTGTTTATAAGGAGTCCTGCTATACTTACAGCTTGGCGCACTGATTCATCTATTCTATGTACATAGAAAATATGCAATCTTTTCAGTTCTATGTGAACTAAAAATCCCTGTTTTGTATTACAGATTTTGCTAGAAAGGGTATATAGCAGAGGATAAATCCAGAATTTCTAGTTTTTAGTTTTATGGTGCACAAATTGTGACATCTACGAGATAGACTACATTACCAAAGGTATTGGGATGCCTGTCTTTACACAAACATGAACTTTAATGGCATCCCAGTCTTAATCTGTTGGGTTCAATATTGAGTTGGCCCACCCTTTAGCTATAACAGCTATTCTTCCCTTTGCAGCTTCAATTCTTCTGGGAAGGCTGTCCATAAGGTTTAGGAGTGTGTTTGTTAAGCGAGTTTGGGGTGGAGGAACTTGACTGGCCTGCAAACAGTCTTGACCTCAACCTGAAAGAACATCTTTGGGATGAATTAGAGTGGAGACTGCAAGCCATTCATTGTGGAGACTACGAGCCATTCCTTCTCATCCAACTTCAGTGCCTGACCTAACAAATGCGCTTCTGGAAGATTGGTCAAACATTCCCATGGACACACTCCTAAACCTTGTGGACAGCCTTTCCAAAAGAGTTGAAGCTGTTATAGCTGCAAAGGGTGGGCCAACTCAATATTGAATCCTATGGACTAAGACTGGGATGTCATTAAAGTTCATGTGCGTGTAAAGGCAGGTGTCCCAATACTTTTGGTAACATAGTGTATACCACAAAAAGGCATTATCCTATTTTTGTCACACGTGTTGTGCTCTGCAGGCGCATACATTGTAAATCATTGCTTATTTGTTGTACAGTACTAGAAGAAATGTCAAAATGTGCGTTATTGTTCTCAGGACGTTTGTGTTGTATGTTGTCCAATTTACTGTATATTGTATGATGGCCAGGTATACACCAGACATTTGCCCATGTAGTGTATTATCCGGTAGTCCCCACCTGTAGCCCAGAGCCCAAGCTGCTGTCCACCTTCTTCCTGCGGGACATGTTGGGGTTCCAGTGGCAGACCAAGCTGTCGTTCTGCACACTGTAGTTCTTGTTTCCAAGCAGCCAGTAGGTCTTCATCTTACCTTTACCCTGCAAGACAAGACAAAGGTTACATAAGGGGTGACAAAAGGGATCAGCATTGTTTTATCATCTTAAAAAGCAGCCTTTCTGCCCTATTATTTATTGTTTATGAGATGTTCCAATATATTTTATTTGGAAAAAGAACAATTTTCAAAGCCTCCTATTATACCCTATGCATGTCACTTGTGTATCTCCGTTCTACTTCCATCTTCCCTCCAACCCACTCAACTTTCCTTTTAAATCTAGCTCCTCCCCTCAGCTCAAGGCTCCACTCCTCGGTCTACCTGACAGTATTCCTATCCTGCATGCCCTTATATCACTCTTCTTTGGCCCATACCATTCTCCTTACACCACTCTTCTTTGGCCCATACCATTCTCCTTACACCACTCTTCTTTGGCCCATGCCATTCTCCTTACACCACTCTTCTTTGGCCCATACCATTCTCCTTACATCACTCTTCTTTGGCCCATACCATTCTCCTTACACCACTCTTCTTTGGCCCATACCATTCTCCTTACACCACTCTTCTTTGGCCCATACCATTCTCCTTACATCACTCTTCTTTGGCCCATACCATTCTCCTTACACCACTCTTCTTTGGCCCATACCATTCTCCTTACACCACTCTTCTTTGGCCTATACCATTCTCCTTACACCACTCTTCTTTGGCCCATACCATTCTCCTTACACCACTCTTCTTTGGCCCATACCATTCTCCTTACATAACTCTTCTTTGGCCCACACCGTTCTCCTTGCACCACTCTTCTTTGGCCCATACCATTCTCCTTGCTCAAAATTTCTATCCACCTGCTTGAGACCACTCTTCTCCTGCCTGACACCCAGGGCTGTTCTTCAGTAGGGACGCAGTTCTGGCACCTTCAGCACTGAATGTATGTAATAGCAAGGGGTACAGGGTTACGCTGGAAGGTATATTGCTGCTGGCAGGAGCTATTTTTGTGTGAGGGTCTATAGTTGCTGAGGATGTCTATTGTTGCCTGATGTCACTTCTTTCCTTCCTGACAACTCTCATCCCCTGCCTGACACCACTCCTCTCCTGCCAGAAAACACTCTTCTTTCCCTGCCTGACACCACGCTCTCCTGCCAGACTCCACTTCACACCTGCATGACACATTTCTTTCCTGCATGATACTACTCCTCTCCTGCCTGAAAGCTCTCCTTTGTACCTGACACCACTCTTCACCTGCTTTACATGATCTCTCTCTCCTGCCTGACAACTCTCATATCCTTCCTGAGACCACTCTTCTCCTGCTGGACACCACTCCTCACCTGCCAGAAAATGTTCTTTACCTGCCTGACACCACTCCCAAAAGGACTCCTTCTTGCCTGACACCACTCCTCACCTGTGTGACATCACTCTCCTGCCTGACGTCACACCCACATTTTTCTGCGGCATGCTATGAGCACCACATTACTACTCTCCTTAGGGCACCCAAAGGTGTCCCAGGCCTCTAAATTGTTCAGGTTTGGCTTGAAGAAAACTTCATCCCTGTTGACATATTTCTTCGCCTGCTTGAAATGACTCTTCTCCTGCCTGAAACCTTTCCTTTCTACCTGATACCACTCCTTGCCTGCCCAACTTCACTCCTTTCCTGCCAGAAAACACTCTTCCCCTGCCTGAAACATTTCTTCCCCAGCTTAATACTACTCCTCACCTACCTGAAATCCTTCTTTCCTACCTGACACCATTTTTTGCCTGCTTGACTTCACTCCTCTCCTGCCTGACTCCACAGGCATCAGGGGAAAGATAATGCCATATCTATTATGTATTAATCACAGGTACAGTACTTATATAGCGCTGTCAACTTGCGCAGCACTTTACATGTACACTATATTACCAGAAGTATTGGGACGCCTGCCCTTACAAGCACGTGACCTTTAATGGCATCACAGCCTAATTCCCTGTACACACTGTCAGACATTCCGACAACAAAATCCATCGTATTTTTTCCAACGGATTTTGTGCCAAACTTGTCTTGCATACACATGGTCGAACAAAGTTGTCGGAAAATCCGATCGTTCAGAAAGAGGTGACGGACAACACGTACATCGGGACTATAAATGGGCCAGTAGCCAATAGCTGTGGTCTTAATTTATTCTGAGCATGCATGGCACTTTGTCCGTCGGAATTGTCTACACATGATCGGAAAAACTTTGTGTGTCGGAAATTCCGACGGAAAAAGTCAGATGGAGCCCATATACAATCGGATTTTCCAACAACACGATCAGATTGCACATTTTCCGAAGGAAATTCTGACGTTGTGTACAGGGCATTAGTCTATAGGGTTCAATATTGAAATGTCTTGGTATGCTGACGCCTTAAGAGTTCCATTCATTGGAACTAAGGATTCAAGCCCAACCCTTGAAAAACAACCCCACACCATAATCCCCCCTCCATCAAATGATTTGGACCAGTGCACAAAGCAAGGTCCATAAAGACATGGATGAGTGAGTTTGGGGTGGAGGAACTTCACTGGCCTGCACAGAATCCTGACCTCCTGACCTTAACCCGATAGAACACCTGGATGAATTAGAGTGGAGACTGCGAGCCAGGCCTTCTCATTCAACATCAGTGGCTGACCTCACAAATACGCTTCTGGAAGAATGGTCAAACATTCCCATAGACACTCTCCTAAACCTTGTGGACAGCCTTCCCAGAAGAGTTAAAGCTGTTATAGCTGCAAAGGGTGGGCCAACTCAATATTGAACCCTAAGACTGGGATGCCAATAAAGTTCATGTGCGTGTAAAGACAGGTGTCCTAGTACTTTTGGGAATATAGTGAAGGTATTTATTGCAAAGCTCCATCTAGTGGTCAAGTCATAATGTGGTATTTTCTTGATTCACATAATTCTTATGAATGAAGAACATTTGATCTGCACAGAAAATAGCCTAGTAACATTCGCTTTTTCAGAATTTGCACATGAAAAATGTAAATGCAGTTTCACAGGACAAATAGCTCTGCAGTTTTTTTTATTTTATTTTATTTTAATTTTTTAATTTTTTATTACTGTCCTGTTGTTCATCCCACTTTCTGTTCTGGCGACACCTATAACTAAAATATCACTTTTAGGTGAATGGAGCCTATTCCCTTTGTTTGGTGACCAGTTCAGACTGGGAATCACAATCTGCAGATGGCATTATGTTTTATATATCTTCTCCTAGTAATCATTTGGTGACAAAAGCTGTAGAGTGAGCAGAGGTTTGTGACATCAGCACTCTATCAGTCGTGGTGTATGCCTGCTCTCTGCGGATCAGGAGAGCTTGGCAAACAGGCGCATTTCACACAAAAGTCAGCGACTTTACTGGTTTTATGAATAAACTTTTATGTGGTTTTACGCTGTGCAATCTCTCCTTCCTTCTTCCTATTTTATGCTATATTGACTAATGAGATGCTGAAGTAAAAAAAACGGACCTGATATGGAACATTCGTAAAAAGGAACATCTGGAAATGAATAAGCAAGCAAGCTCTGACCTTTCTTAGTAATAAGAGCTCAATCAAACCTGGCGAGTGAGTTCCCTACAGGGAAAGCCAACGGTGACTGCCACGGAAGCAGTGACATACCAATAGCCCAGGAGGCTCCATGTAGAAGGGGGCTCCATTAGGGAGGCTGTTTGTTGTTGCTAGTCACAGACCTCCCTCTGTTCAGGAAGAAGCATGTACTTAGCTGTTCTAGCAGTGTAGACTTACTGCTCTCCAAACTTCTGTTACCAATTGAAATAAACCCTGTATGCAACCCCCCAGCCCCAGTCGGCTTACTTAAGCACTGTATTGGGAGTGCACAGTGAGCTCACTCTCAGCACAGAAGAGCAGTTCCCCAGGGATGCATATGTGCATTGGCTCGGTGTTAAAGGAGAAGTTCTGCACTCCTGTGCTACAAAGCTGGTTCAGGCTCTGCAGGGATCCCTACAATAATGTTGGGATCTGCTAGGGTTGCTTTTCATCAAGCCAAACCCAAACACTTTTGCAGCACAGGGCAATTTTTTTTTTGTGCAGTAAACACTATAGGATTATAAAAGACCTGGGACACATTTGGGTGCCCCAAGGGGAGAAATAATGTAGTGCACAGAGCATGCCAGTGGATGTGGCCAAATTGCTCTTTCTGACATCATCACCCCACCCTTCAGTGATGCCAAAAAGGCCCCCAAACAGCTGCCCGCAGTGGCAAGAGATTTTTTTTTGACTATCTCGATTACTTCGGGGGCCACGGCATAGTCTGAATAATGTGTCCGGGTTTCAGGTGGAGTGAAACCCGGACACATGATTCAAAACTTGAACTGTCCGGGTGAATCCTGGACAGGTGGCAACCCTAGGATCTGCCCAGATGCCTGATTAGCAGCTGGCTCAGCCTCACTGCTTCCGCTCCTCCACAGCCCGGCACTCCAGTGAGGACTGGAGGGGTGGAGCAGAAAGCAGTCACTAAAGGTCACCACTTTGTGCTCAGAGCAGACCTGAGAACTCAGGGATTATCAGTCTGAGTAGCCATCTAGCTTAGTATGTATGTTTGTTTGTTTTTTTTCTTCCCGCACTTCTCTTTTAAGGCCGGGGCACGGCTTATATACATAAAGCCAGTGGAAACAGGTTAAAGGGTGTTCCAACCTTAAAAGAAAAATGTAAAAGTCAGCAGCTATGGACACTTACCTGTCCAGGGCGCCCGCGATGTCACCCCTCCCCCCCCCCGAGGCCGATACGTCCCTTGTATCGTGTCTGGGCACCGCCATCCTCACTAAGGGAAACAGGCAGTGGAGCCTTGCGGTTTCACTGGCCGTTTCCTACTGCGCATTGCGAGAGTCGCTCTGCGCTTTGTGAATGGCCCCGTTATGTTCTGGGACACACACATGTCCCAGAAGGCAACGGGGCCGCTCGCCGAAGAGGAGGAAGCGCAGCAGAATAGGAAGAGGCAGATTAGGAAGACTGCCTAGCAACAAGGGTTTCTGGTAAGTAAAAAAAAATGTCCCCAAAAATTTTTTCACATTTTTTTAAAGAATATTAATGCTATTTTTATTTTTAGGGTGGCCCTCCACTTTAAGAGTTTTTTTTAACTGCTGTGTTTTTGTTTTTTTGTTTTTTTTATCTTGGTTTTATTAGTATAGTTTTGTTTGTACATATTTGTGGACACTTAGGCCTCATGCACACGAGACGCAGATGAAACCTCTGTTAAAAAAAAGCTGAAACGCGCGTTTTGCCGCGTTCGCATGCCGCGTTTAGACGCGTTTAGACGCGTTTGCGTTTAAACGCGTTTATAAAGATAACATCATGTAGACCCTCCCCAAGCTCTCAAAGCATTTTTTTAAACTATTTCTGCTATTTTGATCAGAGTGAGCAGCATAGAGAGCAGTTGTACACTTGCATTTGCCGTGTCACTTGCCACGGCACCTGCCACAAGTTGTGGATTGTCCACTTGCCACGTCACTTGCCACAAGTTGGGGATTGTCCACTTGCCACATCACCTGCCACGTCACCTGCCACAAATTGTGGATTGTCCCCTTGCCACGTCACTTGCCACATCACCTGCCACGTCACTTGCCACGAGATGTGGATTGTCCACTTTCCACGTCATCTGCCATGCCACCTGCCACAAGCTGTGGATTGTCCACTTGCCACGTCACCAGCCACATCACCTGCCACAAGTTGTGGATTGTTCACTTGCCACGTGACTTGCCACATCACCTGCCACGTCACTTGCCACATCACCTGCCACAAGTTGTGGATTGTCTACTTGCTGCGTCACTTGCCACATCACCTGCCACGTCACTTGCCACGTCACCTGCCACAAGTTGTGGATTGTTCACTTGCCACGTCACCTGCCACGTCACCTGCCACAAGTTGTGGATTGTCCACTTGCCACGTCACTTGCCACAAGCTGTGGATTGTCCACTTGCCACATCACTTGCCACGTCACCTGCCACGTCACTTGCCACGTCACCTGCCACAAGTTTTGGATTGTCCACTTGCCACGTCACTTGCCACGTCAGCTGCCACGTCACTTGCCACGAGATGTGGATTGTCCACTTTCCACGTCATCTGCCATGCCACCTGCCACAAGCTGTGGATTGTCCACTTGCCACGTCACCAGCCACATCACCTGCCACAAGTTGTGGATTGTCCACTTGCCACGTGACTTGCCACATCACCTGCCACGTCACTTGCCACATCACCTGCCACAAGTTGTGGATTGTCTACTTGCCGCGTCACTTGCCACATCACCTGCCACGTCACTTGCCACGTCACCTGCCACAAGTTGTGGATTGTTCACTTGCCACGTCACCTGCCACGTCACCTGCCACAAGTTGTGGATTGTCCACTTGCCACGTCACTTGCCACAAGCTGTGGATTGTCCACTTGCCACATCACTTGCCACGTCACCTGCCACGTCACTTGCCACGTCACCTGCCACAAGTTTTGGATTGTCCACTTGCCACGTCACTTGCCACGTCAGCTGCCACGTCACTTGCCACATCACCTGCCACGTCACCTGCCACAAGTTGTGGATTGTCCACTTGCCACGTCACTTGCCACATCACCTGCCACGTCACTTGCCACGAGATGTGGATTGTCCACTTGCCATGTCACTTGCCACGTCACCTGCCACGTCACTTGCCACGTCAGCTGCCACGTCACTTGCCACAAGATGTGGATTGTCCACTTGTCACATCACCTGCCACATCACTTGCCACATCACCTGCCACGTCACCTGCCACAAGTTGTGAATTGTCCACTTGCCACGTCACTTGCCACATCACCTGCCACGTCACTTGCCACAAGATGTGGATTGTCCACTTTCCATGTCACCTGCCATGCCATCTGCCACAAGTTGTGGATTGCCCACTTACCACGTCACCAGCCACATCACCTGCCACAAGTTGTGGATTGTCCACTTGCCACACCACTTTCCACGTCACCTGCCACATCACCTGCCACAAGTTGTGGATTGTCCACTTGCCACGTCCCTTGCCACGTCCCCTGCCACGTCACCTGCCACAAGTGGATTGTCCACTTGCCACATCACTTGCCACATCACCTGCCACAAGTTGTGGATTGTCCACTTGCCACGTCACCTGACACAGTTGTGGATTGTCCACTCGCCACGTCACTTGCCACATCCCCTGCCACAAGTGGATTGTCCACTTGCCACATCACTTGCCCCATCACCTGCCACAAGTTGTGGATTGTCCACTTGCCACGTCACCTGACACAAGTTGTGGATTGTCCACTCGCCACGTCACTTGCCACATCACCTGCCACAAGTGGATTGTCCACTTGCCACGTCACTTGCCACATCCCCTGCCACAAGTGGATTGTCCACTTGCCACGTCACTTGCCACGTCACCTGCCACAAGTTATGGATTGTCCACTTGCCACGTCACATGCCAGTCACCTGCCACAAGTTGTTGATTTTCCACTTGCCACGTCACCTGCCAAGTCACTTGCCGCGTCACCTGCCAGGTCACTTGCCACGTCACCTGCCACAAGTTGTGGATTGTCCACTTTCCACGTCACTTGCCACTTCACCTGCCACGTCACTTGCCACAAGTTGTGGATTGTCCACTTGCCACATCACTTGCCACCTGCCATGTCACTTGCCACAAGTTGTGGAATGTCCACTTGCCACGTCACTTGCCACAAGTTGTGGATTGTCCACTTGCAATTGCAATTGTTTAAAATATTTTTCTAATGGTTTTTCATCATTTGCAATCATTTTTGAGATTTTTAATGTAAAAAAAAAGGTCACCTTTAAAAATGCATATAAACGCAAACGAGGCTAAACGCGGGTGCCGCGTTTAGCCGCGTTTTGCGTCTAAAACGCAGAAATTTTTGTTTCTGAACGCATTTTTTTGCTTCTGGAAAAACGAGATTAAACGCAACTGCATATAAACGGAAAAAAACGAGACTGTGTGCATGGACACATAGGATAACATTGAATGAGTTCAGGTGCAGTTGAAAAAACTGTCCAACTGCATCTGAACGCGCGTTTAACTGCGTCTCGTGTGCATGAGGCCTTAGGTATACTGTAAAATACTTTTTCTTGTCGAAATCAAAGGGAAGCGATGGGCGCATTGTGGAATATATTATAGAATGCATCACCTTCACTTCAATCTCTCCCCGAGGCTCGATCTCGTAGGCGTTATCAATGATGAGTTCCTGGTAGGTAGCAGAGCTGATGTGGATTTTCTGTGCTGTAGAGCGGAATAATTATTAACTAAAAACAATCCCAATTAATTGTTACATCGTTACATAGTTATCTAGGCATCAAAAAGACACCTTTGTGTCTCTAAGAAAAACACGAAACAAATACTTGTGTGAGAAGCCTCAGATGGTAGCTGCCATCAGCCTGAAATTTAGGCGACACGTTGTATACTAGGTCCAGGCAGTGAAGCTGACACTTCAGTGCAGGTAACCACGGAACCCTGGAACTAGTGAACAGGCGAGGACAGCTAGGGATGAGCAGAGTAGAATGGATTTTGCCATGAAATTACTGATTTTCGACTTTGCAAAATTTGAATGAACTAAAAACTTCCAATTTCGCTCTGGCTAAATCTGCTTAAAAAAAATTGGAGGATTTTGGGGGTGTTTGGTTTAGTTGTTTTTCATTGTGAGCCCATCAACTTTTCTGTGCTGCGTTAATATGCGTTTTATTGAGTGCATTGGGTTAAGGGAGTCCATTGGAATGTAAGAGCTGCCAACGCACCAAAAATCAGACTTGACCGCATTTATTGTAACAACTCACTATTGTCTGTGTGCTACAACGCAGGTGCATTTTCCTTCGTGTGTTGGTTTTCCATTCAAAATGAATGGCACCACGACGCAGTAATGCATGTTATGTGTGTCACCACACCGCTTTAGTGTAAATCAGCTCTTTGTGTTTTTTGTATTGTTTTTACCTATATTTAGTTTAATTGATCGTTTATTTATGTACTGTCCTTTCATTGTTTTGTTTTTTCACCGTTTATTGTTTTTTTCATAGAAAGAATAAAACAAATAAAAATAATACAGCTGATGGTGGCTGTTTTTTGGCACAAGGATAGGTCAAGGATAGGTGAAAATAGGCTTCTCTAACACTTAAAGTGGTTGTAAACCCTTACAAAAGATTAAGGCTTACCTGTAGGTCCAAGAAATATCTCCTAAAACTACACGGTTTAGGAGATATTTACTAAAAGACAGCGGCACGCAGGCACACTATCGCCGTTAGCAGCATGCCGCTGCTAGCGGCGATATGCCGTTAGTGGCGGCCCCCGTGCGCATACGCGGGAGTGACGTCATCACTGCTCTGACGCTGTGAGTGGCCGGAGCACCGATACCCAGAAGAAGATGGACGCTCCAGACTACAGGGGACAGCGGTGACATCGCTGGCTCCCATGTCAGGTAAGTGATGCATAATGGGGTACTACGATGCATAGTAGCCCATTATGCTTTACCTTTGCAGGGAGACAAAGAGGAAGTAAACGCATCAGGGTTTACTTCCTCTTTAAACCCCATCGTACCGCTATATACCAAAACAAAAAAAAACGTAAAAAAGAAGTATGGTCAAATCTCCTTTGATCATACTTCTCCTGTGGTTCAATGGAGTGCACTTAGTTCTACACTCCTGTGACCCAGATTTAGCTGACAGCAGGCTAACGTCCACTATCAGCTGACATAATAGAGCCGGTCCAGGCTCTGCAGGGCTCCTGACAATAGTGTCTGGATCTGCCCAGATGCCTGACCAACAGCTGGCTTGGCCTCTTAGTGCGCTGCTAAGAGCCTGAACCAGCTGCTCCTGCCCCCTCCACAGTCCAGCACTCCAGTGAGTGCAGTCACTGCTCTGTGCTCAGAGCGGACCCAAGAACTGAGCAATCAGTGGTCTTTGATCACTCAGTTCCTGGCGTAGAACCAGTGGGGAACAACAGCAGCATCAGACTGCTGCTGCAGATATCTAGGTTAATTTTTTTTCTCTTTTCTTCTCTTTTAATTTTGTCTTCCCAGTGTCTCCAATTAATTTTGTCAAAAATTAGAAACTTCCCTAAAATCTCACAATTTTTACAAAATATTGGCAATTTTGCTCATCCCTACTGGCAGCTTCTGCCTGAAGCTTCCTGCACAGGAGTTATTGGCTTATTCAAACACGTACGTAGGCTGGTAGACTCCATCCGAGAAGCGGTGTTCACGGTGTCTCCAAACAGGCAGTAGCGTGGCATCTTATGCCCAACGACGCCGGCCACGCAGGGCCCTGAAAACAGCAGCACATTGTCATCACTTTTCATTGCTAAATCTAAAATATACAATACATAAGAATGCTGTATATAATGATGACCATAGTTCTCCATTATATCTTCTTCCTATAACGCTGGCTGTATGTGGCGACCAAGGTTCGATATAGTATTATTTCTTAAAAGAGTTTATTTTATATAAAATGTTTCCACATACCTGCAACGTATTTATATATCTTTAATCAGAGTGTAGCACGGTAAAGCCTTCCTGAAACAGATGTCTCGTTCCATCATATCCATCAAAAATAAGAGGATTACTCCTTTCAAGACAGTGGGGGGAGCCGGGGGAAGGGCACCTGAGTAGAGGGGCCTACAGTGAGGGGACAAAGTATTTGATCCCCTGCTGGTTTTGTATGTTTGACCATTGACAAAAAAATGATCAGTATATAATTTTAATGATAGGTTCATTTTAACAGTGAGAGATAGAATAACAACAAAAATATCCAGAAAAACACATTTCAAAAAAGTTATAAATTGATTTGCATTTTAATGAGTGAAATAATTATTTGATCCCCTACCAATCAGCAAGATTTCTGGCTCCCAGGTGTCTTCTATACAGGCAACAAGCTGAGATTAGGAGCACTCTTTTAAAGGGAGTCCTCCTAATCTCAGTTTGTTACCTGTATAAAAGACACCTGTCCATAGAAGCAATCAATCAATCGGATTCCAATCTCTCCACCATGGCCAAGACCAAAGAGCTATCCAAGGATGTCAGGGATATGATTGTAGACCTACACCAGGCTGGAATGGGCTACAAGACCATCGCCAAGCAGCTTGGTGAGAGGGTGACAACAGTTGGTGCAATTAATCACACATGAAAGAAACACAAAATAACTGTCAATCTCCCTCGGTCTGGGGCTCCATGCAAGATCTCACCTCGTGGAGTTTCAAAGATAATGACAACGATGAGGAATCAGCCCAGAACTACACGGGAGAACCTGCCAAGGATCTCAAGGCAGCTGGGACCATAGTCACCAAGAAAACTATTGGTAACACACGATGCCATGAAGGACTGAAATCCTGCAGCGCCCACAAGATCCCCCTGCTCAAGAAAGCACATGTACAGGCTAGTCTGAAGTTTGCTAATGAACTTCTGAATGATTCAGAGGAGAACTGGGTGAAAGTGTTGTGGTCAAATGAGACCAAAATCAAGCTCCTTGGCATCAACTCAGCTTGCTGTGTTTGGATGAGGAGGAATGCTGCCTATGATCCCAAGAACACCATCGCCACCGTCAAATATGGAGGTGGAAACATGCTTTGGGGGTATTTTTCTGCTAAGGGGATAAGACAAGTTCACTGCATAAAGGGGAAGATGGACGGGGCCATGTACCATCAAATCTTGGGTGAGAACCTCCTTCCCTCAGCCAGGGTATTGTAAATGGGTCATGGATGGGTATTCCAGCATGACATTGACTCAAAACACACGGCCAAGGCAATAAAGGAGTGGATCAAGAAGAAGCCCATTAAGGTTCTGGAGTGGCCTAGCCGGTCTCCATACCTTTTTTTTTTTAAAGTAGAATTTGATTTATTTTCATACGCAACACGGTCTCCATACCTTAATCCCATAGAAAATATGTGAAAGGGAGCTGAAGGTTCGAGTTACCAAACATCAGCCTCAAAACCTTAATGACTTGGGGAGGATCTGCAAAGAGGAGTGGTACAAAATCCCTCCTGAGATGTGTGCAAACCTGGTAGCCAACTACAAGAAACGTCTGACCTCTGTGACGGCCAACAAGGGTTTTGCCACCAAGTACTAAGTCATGTTTTGCGAAGGGGTCAAATATTTATTTCACTCATTAAAATGCAAATCAATTTATAACTTTTTTGAAATGCGTTTTTCGGGATATTTTTGTTGTTATTCCGCCTCTCACTGTTAAAATAAACCTACCATTAAAATGATAGACTGATTATTTCTTTGTCAGTGGGAAACCATACAAAATCAACAGGGGATCAAATACTATTTTTCCCTCACTGTAAGACTAGGCAATAGAGACTCTTCCCCTCTTCTCATCTCTATAACATAAGAGGGAGGTGTTCTGTAGTCAACAAAGCGAAATAGGAAGGGCTGCAGGGGGCACCGAATGTTATCAGCTCACTGGATTTCTGGTGGAATCAACAGGTATTTTGTTGCACTTTTTGAGTTCATTGTTAGGATTTACATACACTTTAGCAAAAATTACCAAATGTTATAACTCACAATAAGATCGGAATATGTGGAATTTTGCTGTGAGTTCTTGAAATATAAAGATTGAAGAGAAAGACATTATTGTTTATAACTAAGAAAAGGGGCACATGCCAAATAAAGTACTAGATCCATAGCCGATGTGCAGGACAGGCTGCGTAAACTGGCTGGGAACAATGATAGCCTGCAACGTCAGCAAGATATTACCGGCACAAACAGGATCCAGAAGATGGATATATTATAAATCCAAACAGGTATCGTATAACAGCCAATGCCACCTCGCCTGCCAAGAGGATGATCGAGAAACCGTTCAGGGGAACAAAAATTCCTATTAATAAATCTCTGAGAGCTGCAAAGGCTCCTGGAAGGAGATTCATGGAAAGAGTTTTTATATATGATTAAATTTAAAAGCTAATTTTATATGCAGAGAGGAAGAAAGAGGTTAAAAAAGTAGAGTGTGAGAGAGAGAGAAGAGAGGGGAACTGAGAGAAAGAGACAAAAAGAGAGCCAGAGAGCAGGGAGATTTAGAGCGAGCGATCCAGAGAGAAGAGACAGTAGAGAGAAAAGGGAAGAAGAAATTAATAGAGAAAGGAAAGCGAAAAGAGGAAAAAAGGAAAAAAAAAAAGGAAAGAAAATTAAAAAGAAAGGAAAGAGAAAGGAAAGGAGAGGAATAAGGAAAGGAAAAGAAAATAAAAGAGGAAAGAAACAATTAAAGAGAGGGAAATGGAATTGAAAGGAAAGGGAAAAAGGAAAGGGGTAAAGGAAAGAAAAGCACAAAGGAAAGGAAAGGAATGGAAAGAGAAAAGGGAAAGACAAGGAAAGGGGAAAGAAAAGCACAAAATGTAAGGAAAGGAATGGAAAAAGAAAACGAAAAAAGCAAACGAAAGAGAAAAATGAAAGGAAAGAGGAAAGAAAAGCAAAAAAGGAAAGAGGAAAGAAAAGCATAAAAACAAAGGAAAGGAAAGGAAAGGAAAAACAAAAAACAAAAGGAAAGAGAAAAAGGAAAGGAAAGAGAAAGAAATGGAAAGGAAAGGGGAAAGAAAAGCACAAAATTTAAGGAAAGGAATGGGAAAAAAAAACAAAAAAAAAGGAAAAGAACGTGGAAAGGGAAAGAAAATGGAAACAATTAAAGAAAAGCAAACAAAGGAAAGGGAAGAAAGCAAAGGAAAAGGAAAGTAAAGCTAAAAAAGGAAAGTAAAAATAAAAAAGGAAAAGGAAGAAAAGCAAAAAGGAAAGGGAAGGAAAGAAAAGGAAACTGAAAAGAAAGGAGAAAAGGAAAGAAAGGAAAAAAAATGAAAGGAAAGGGGAAAATGAAAGGAAAGGAAAGGAAAAGGGAAAAGGAACAGAAAGGGCAAAAGGAAAGGAAAGGGGAAAGGGGAAGGAATGGGGAAAGGAAAGCAAAGGAAATGAAAAATAAAAAAGGAAAAGGAGGAAAAGAAAAGAAAAAAAAATAAGGAAAGGGGAAAAGGAAAGAAAAGAAAAAAGAAAAGAAAAAAAGGAAAGCAAATGGAAAAATGGGAAGGAAAGGAAAGGGGAAAAGGGGGAAAGGAAAGGGGGAAAGGAAAGGGGAAAAGGAAAGAAAAAGGGAAAAGGAAAGGAAAGGGGAAAAGGAAAGGAAAGCAAAGGAAATTAAAAATAAAAAAGGAAAATGAAGAAAAGCAAAAAAAGGAAAGGAATCGAAAAGGGGGAAGTAAAGAAAGGGAAAATAAATGGAAGGAAAGAAAAGAAAAAATTAAAGGAAAGGGGAACAGGAATGAAAAGAAAAAAAATGAAAGGAAAAGGGAAAAAGAAAGGAAAGAAAAAAGGAAAGGGGAAAAGGAAAGGAAAGAGGAAAAGGAAAGAAAAGGAATAATAAAAAAGGAAAAGGAAGACAAGCAAAAAAGGAAAGGGAAGGAAAGAAAAGGAAACGTAAAGGGGGAAGGAAAGAAATGGAAAATAAATGGAAGGAAAGAAAATAAAAAATGACAGGAAAGGAGTAAAAAGAAAGACAATAAATTAAATTAAACCAGTGCTGTAAGAAATACAGAGAATGCCATTGCTGATCCCATTTTGGAAACTGCTAGTTGCCTGGCTGCCCCTGGCTATAAAACGTGTAACGAGTTTCTCACTCAGAATCAGTATTAAAATTTGAAAGTCAAAATTTCTAACATTCCTAATTATTCTGCATTGGCAGATCAGAAAAAAAAACCTGCAGCCATTAGATCAGCATGATAGCCAGGTACAGCACAGGTATTTTCCAGAGGAATTCTCTCAGCTTTCCTGTAATCTTGTGAATGTTGATCAGTACAGACAAGTTTTTCAGAAGGCAGCAGATTAATGATGTGTGGTTAGGACACACGGGTGTATTTGGCGGTTCTCCCCTGGCTGTGTCCCCCTGTACACGTCTCACTTCTATAATTCCTGGCTGGCACAGCACAGCTCGGCTCCATTTGTTATAGCCATCACACATACCGGTGTGGATTCCAGCTCTCAGCTGCAGTCTCTCGTTTGGCATGTGCGGGATGATAACTTGCCGAACGGCAGCCACCAAGTCCAAGGACATCTTAGCTATTTCATCTGCGTGCTTGTCATTACTCCTCTCCGGCAGACCGCTGACCACCATATATGCATCGCCGATTGTTTCTACCTGTGCCAGGAATAGAGAATATAGATGGTTCCACTGAGCTTTCATTACATCTGAACTGGCCACATAATAAATCACCATTAAACTGTGAAAGAAGCTTACAGCCAATCGGTATTCAGCTAAAAATTGGGCCTTTCATTAACTTTTGAAGTCTGCAGAAATTCCTAACATGTCCCAATATACAACAATAGAAATATTTTTCAGAAGTGCTCCACCTTTTATAATTTAAACACCATACCTGAGCTCCAGCCCAGTGACTTTGCCCAGGCTCAGATGATGTCATCAGTCTGCTGCAGGCAGGAGGGAACAATTCCACAGTCTCTCCCAGTGATCAGACTGTATAGTGTAACTTTGTAGTAAGTCTACCATAGGACTGCTTTTAGCAATTCCCTACCAAAGCAATTTTAACATTTTTTGCACATGATAAAATAAGCTTTTTTTAAAATAGAAATAACTGTAAACCCGACAAAAAATATATTTTTTCTCAAATCAGAGTCCCTGAAGAATAAAATAGTGGTAGTTGCAATTTTCTATGTCGCATAATATTTGCGCAGTTATTTACCAGACTAATTTTTTAAGAAAAATATACACTAAAATTAATTGTAGTGTTTTTGGTGAAATCTCAAAGATGGGTCAAGTAAATAGATACCAAACATGTCAAGCCTTAAAATTGCGCACGTTTGTGGAATCGCAAAAGACGATGGTGTCTGAAATTCTCCATAGACTCCGACATGTGTGGCGCAATTGATGTTTATATAAAAATGCTCACCCTATGTTGTGCTTTTTATATGGGGTGTGTGCAGGGGTGACTGGGGCACTTTTAACATTTTTTGAACTATATTTATTTTGTTTATTTATTATTTACCATTTTTATTTTTAACTTTATTGCTATTACAAGATTGCTAACAAGCCTCTTATGTGAAAGCATGAGTAGATGTCAGGTACTCTCTATGGATACATTGGGGATCTATTAGACACTCAATGTCTCCCCTGTCCTGCAATGCAGCTATTCAAACATGGGGCGGGGGCGGGGGGGGGGGGTCATTAGTTACAGAAGGGATTAAGGAGGGGCGTTGAACCGAAGTCAGTACCAAGCTCACATTTGTCTACCATGATGTTTATAAATGTACCTTGGTAGACAAGTGGTTAAATTCTCTTCAGAACCCCCTGCAACCCCAAAATTAAAACAAAAATATTAACTCCTGTTAGCTTGCTATTGGTCAGTAAGAGGGCTTGTCACACTGAATTGATAAAGGCAAGGTTAAAGTGACTATAGAGTATGAAGCAAATCGCTAAGGCCGCGTACACACGCGGGGACTGTTTGGCCAACTTTGTCCGCTGAACAGTGTTTCGGCGGACAGTCCGCTCGTGTGTGGGCTTTCAGCGGACAGTTTCAGCGAACAGTCCGCTGAACAAGGTTTTTCGGAAATTCCGAAAAACTGTCCGCTGAAACTTTGTTTCAGCGAACAGTCCCCTCGTGTGTAGGCTTGTTCGTCAAACTAAGTTCCGCGCATGCTCAGAAAGGATTTACATGCCGAAAGTTATAATGCAGTGTATAGGACGTCGTATTTTTCGTCCCGTCGTACGTGCCGTTCACGTCATCGCGCACGGTTTCAGCAAACTGTTCGTTCGTCGTGTGTGGCCATGTCCGTCCATGCTAATTTGGAGCGGACTGTTTGCTGAAACTGTTTGACGGACAAAGTTGGGCGAACAGTCCCCGCGTGTGTACGCGGCCTAACTCCCAAAAGGCAGTCGTTATTTCAGCCACAGAGCGCCCCCTAGTTTTAATAGCTTCTGAAGAGATCACAAGTTATCCTTTCATGTATTCATGTAATTCCTGCAAACATTTTAAGGATCTGATCTTTACTTGAGCACAGGTACATTTTAGTGCAGTGTCTCTTCTGCTTTTTCGAGACCAGGGCCCTGTAAATTTTCCAAAACCTTCCATGCCCTATGGTAAAACGGAAGGGGGGGGGGGGGGGAGCGGATTGTGGCAAGGGTAGTGGAGTCAATTGGAGAACCGCAGTTGACTTGGTGGCCCTTTTAGAGATGAGGTTTCTTGGGTTGAGGGGGAGCACTGTGAGAAGTTTGGAGACAATGTGGGACACTGATGGAGGCAGGGGGTACAATGGAGGGTTGGGGAGCACTGTGAAGTCTGAAGGCTCTCTGAGAACCTGGGGACACTGTGGGCCACTATGAGAGGTTGGAGGGTGCTATCGGAGGCTGGGCGGCACTGTGGGAGGTTGGGGGGGCACTGTGGAGGCTGAGGGCTGACAGAGGACTTTGTAGCACTGTGGACCACTATGCGAGCTTGGGGGTACTAAGTGAGCTGGGAGGCACTGTGGGAGGTTAAAGCATCTGCAGCTGGCTGGAGGCCCAGTAGATAGGAGACCACAACCAGTGGTTGAGAATTACAGCTTTGGTACATATAGCATCTTAGCGACTTTAACTGCAAGTACCTTTTCCTTAAAGCAGTTTCCCTATACAAGGTATATTAGGACAGCTGTAGGCTAAGGCGCACCTTATAGACATTGAATGATTCGATCCTGGTGTCAAAACAGACATACAGATTATTCAACATTTCTACCACCTGCAGAGGGGTGCACGAGGCCGATATGGAAGTGAAGCCAACGACATCTGAAAAGAATATGGTGACCTGGGGGGACGAGAGAAACAAAATATTCAATGCTTGAAAATGAATATAAAATATAAAGCAGAACTCCAGCTAAACGGTTAAATGTACAGATACCCTGTTTCCCCAAAAACAAGACCTAGCATGATTGTCAGTGATGGCTGCAATATAAGCCCTCTCCCCCAAATAAGCCCTAGTTAAAGTCCTTGTAGGTCTTATTTTCAGGGTAGGTCTTATTTTCGGGGAAGCAGGGTAATACACACACATGTGCTCTGCTTTTCCTTCTGTGTTCTACATTCCATAGCCGGGAGGGTGGCCTGTGACACCATGCAGACAGTCATTTGAGAAAGTCACGTGGTATGTGACGCAACGCGTCAGGGAGGAGTTGAGGTGTCGTTCGTCACTTCCGGCCGCGGCCGAGACCAGAAGTATCGCTGTTTATGTTTGTGAATCTCTACTTTTAATGTAAGTGTGGATATTTTTATCAATAAAGCGAATTAACTGTACTACTCATTGGAGACCCCCCTTACTCTCTTGTATATGACACCGGAGTGCAGATATTGGAGGTGACAACTGATGGTCCAGAGGTTGTTTGTATAAGAGGTGGAAGATTGTTTACCCACCACCCCTCAAGCGTGATCCGGTCCTTAGGGACCTGTATTAGAGGTGAGAGGCTGGGGGAAACAAGGGGTGCACCTAAAGCACTGAAGGTTTAAGGAACGGTGCATATCTCACTCACTATTAGGGATGAGCTTCGTGTTCGAGTCGAACATACGTTCGACTCAAACATTGGCTGTTCGTCCGTTTGGCGAAGTCCGAACATTTTGGTCCGTTCGCGCCAAATTCGTGTGGCGCTCACGGCCCACAATGCACTGCGATGGCGCAGTGCATTGCTGGCTCATGATTGGCCAAGCATGCACTGTGACGCCGCATGCTTGGCCAATCGCAGCGCCAGCAGCGAGGAGAGCCATGATTGGCCACAGGCAGGATGCCTGTGGCCAATCATAGCTCAGGCTGTGTAGTGCACGCCCCACACTATATAAGGCCGCCAGCGCGGCGGCCTTGTGTAGTGTGTTGGCGTCTGAAGCAGTGGGTGTTCTGTGTACCTTCAACACAGTACACACCGATCGTTTTCGGCCGATTTTCGATCTTGCTGTTGTGTAGTGGTTATTGTCTGCGTGCCCTGACCGCAGTATACACCGCTATATTCACCTCACCTATATAGCTAGTGATCTATCTTTTATAATAGAGCTTGCAGTCAGTAGTGTTAGGAGATAGTGCGTGCTGTCTGCGTGCTCTGTACCCAGTACATACCGCTATATCCACCTACATAGCTGTTCTCTATTTTAGCCCACTTGCCATCTGCAGGAGTTATTGGAAGTTGTGTGTGCCTCCAGCACAGCACAGTATACATCTGTATATACCCCTTTATCTCTGGTGTTCTATAATAAAGGCATCTGGAGGAGTTAGTGGGTGTTCTGTGTACCTTCAACACAGTACACACAGATCGTTTTCGGACGATTTTCGATCTTGCTGTTGTGTAGTGGTTGTTGTCTGCGTGCACTGACCGCAGTATACACCGCTATATTCACCTCACCTATATAGTGATCTATCTTTTATAATAGAGCTGGCAGTCAGTAGTGTTAGGAGATAGTGCGTGCTGTCTGCGTGCTCTGTACCCAGTACATACCGCTATATCCACCTACATAGCTGTTCTCTATTTGAGCCCACTTGCCATCTGCAGGAGTTATTGGAAGTTGTGTGTGCCTCCAGCACAGCACAATATACATCTGTATATACCCCTTCATCTCTGGTGTTCTATAATAAAGGCATCTGCAGGAGTTAGTGGGTGTTGTGTGCCTCTAGCACAATATACAATACCTAACTGCTTTTTTACCCAACTCCCTTCAGGCCATTACCATGTCTGGAAGGCCAGCAAGGAGAGGCAGACAGGCGCGAGCCGATAAAAGAGGGCAAGCAGGCTCTGTGTCTAGAGACAACAGTGCTGGTCGTGGACGCGGTGCATTGTCATCAGCACGTGGCCATGGGACACGCTTGTCCTTCTTTTCGGCAGCTGGACATGTTGAACCGCAACATGCCAACGACTTGGTAGAGTGGATGACCAAGCCCTCTTCATCCTCCTCATCCTCTCTCACCCAGTCTCAGGGTACTAGCAAAGCAGCTGCCAACGCATCGTCTTCCCTCCTCTCAATGTCATCATCAGTGACTCCTTCCCTAGACCCACCACGTCCTCCTGAGGAGTCTCCTGAACTCTTTGAGCACAGTGTTGGGTACATGCTCCAGGAGGATGCCCAGTGTTTTGTGGGCTCTGATGATGACACTCAGCTAGAGGAAGGCAGTAGCGTGAGCGCAGAGAGAGGGGATGCTCAAGAAGGACAGCAATCTGGCAGTCATGTTCCACAAGCTGCAGCATACTGCCAGGTTTGCTACAGCGATGAAGAGGGAGGGGATGATGAGGGCACTGACTCCACGTGGGTGCCTTGAAGGAGGGAGGAGGAGGAGGAGGCACATGTCCAACGAGGCAGGATGCCCTCCGGGGGCGAGCTTAGGGGCAGCACACCGACTGAATCACACTGCAGAGCTCCGCCTGTGCAGAGCGCTGCCTCTGCACGTTATTCTAAAAGTTCTTTGGTGTGGGCCTTTTTTGAGACGAGTGCATCAGATCGCACCGCTGCTATTTGCAACATATGTCTCAAGCGTATCTCACGTGGCCAAAACATCAGCCGCTTGGGCACCACATGCTTGACCAGACATATGTTGACCTGCCATGCAGCTCGTTGGCAAGCGTACCTCAAAGACCCACACCAAAGAACAAAGCGGACCTCTCCTTGCTCCTCATCAGCTGGCATCTCCAACCCCACTAGACCTTCAGTCCTCTCTGAAACCTGCTCTGAGGGGAATGAAGGTGTAGAATTCGGTGTGTCACAGCCAAGTGCTTCCGGGAACTCTGCTAGCGGTACACCCACGTCCAATTATAGCAGGCAAATGTCCCTGCCCCAGCTGCTGGACCGGCGAAAGAAGTTCACTCCCAGCCATCCAGATGCCCAGCGGTTGAATGCTAGCTTGGCTAAATTGCTAGCACTTCAACTGCTGCCTTTTCAGTTGGTAGACTCGGCCCCCTTCCGTGAGTTTGTACAAAGTGCGGTTCCTCAGTGGCAGGTCCCCAAACGCCACTTTTTCTCACGGAAGGCTATTCCGGCTCTCTACCGGCATGTGGAAGGCAATGTCCTTGCCTCGCTGGACAGAGCGGTCAGCTGTAAGGTGCATATTACCGCTGACTCATGGTCCAGCAGGCATGGACAGGGACGTTACCTGTCTTCCACGGCCCATTGGGTCACTCTTCTGGCAGCTGGGAAGGATGCAGGACAAGGTGCAGTAGTGTTGGAGGTTGTTCCGCCACCACGCCTCCAAAATGCTACTATTGGTTGTGACACACCTCTCTCCTCCACCCCCTCCTCTTCTTCTTCCTCCATGGCCTCTTCCAGTGCTCTGTCCTCAGAACCAGCGGTGCTCCGTAGGCGTTCCAGGGGCTACGCAAGTACGCAGGCAAAACGATGCCATGCCGTGCTTGCGCTGGTTTGTTTGGGGGACAGGAGCCACACTGGGGCGGATGTTTTGTCAGCTCTGCAGGGGCAGGCCGAGAGGTGGTTGACACCACGCCAGCTTAAGCCAGGAATGGTGGTTTGCGACAATGGCACCAACCTTCTCTCCGCCCTCCGACAGGGACAACTGATCCATGTGCCCTGTGTAGCTCACGTCCTTAACCTGGTGGTGCAGCGGTTCTTGGGCAGGTACCCCGGCTTACAGGATGTCCTGAAGCAGGCCAGGAAAGTCTGTGTGCATTTCCGCCGATCATTTAATGCCTGTGCTCGGCTGGCTGAGCTCCAAAAGGAGTTGAACCTGCCCAAGAACCGCCTTATATGTGACATGCCCACCAGATGGAACTCAACATTGGCCATGCTGCAGCGGTTGCACACGCAGCAGAGGGCCATCAATGAGTACCTGTGCGACTACGGCACCAGGACAGGGTCAGGGGAGCTTGGTTTTTTCTCACCACGCCAGTGGGGAATGATCAGGGATGCATGCACTGTCCTGTCACCGTTTGAGGAGGCCATAAGGATGGTGAGCAGTGACAGTGCATGCATCAGTGACACTGTACCTCTTGTCCACCTCTTGGAGTATACGCTGCGTGGAATAATGGACAGGGCACTTGAGGCAGAACAGAGGCAGGAAGAGGAGGACTTCCTTGCCTCTCAAGGCCCCCTTTATCCAGACAGTGTTCCTGCTGTGCCACCCATCACACAGGAAGAGGATGAGGAGGAGGAAGAGGAGGAGGAGGATGATTGTGTCAGCATGGAGGTGGAGGCTGGCACTCAGCATCAGCAGCAGCAGCAGCAGTCTTGTAGGGATGATTTACAGTCCCAAGAAACACGTGGACTTGTACGTGGCTGGGAGGAGGTAGCTGCGGATCATGTTGTCCTTAGTGACCCAGAGGACTCCGGACCGAATGCCTCAGCTAACCTACGCTGCATGGCCTCCCTAATCCTGCAAAGCCTGCGGAAGGATCCTCGTATTCTTCGGATCAAGGAGAGGGACCATTACTGGCTGGCCACTCTCCTTGATCCACGGTACAAGGGTAAGGTTGCCGACCTTATCTTGCCATCGCAGAGGGAGCAGAGGATGAGACATCTCCGGGAGGCCTTGCAGAAAGGTCTGTGCAACGCGTTCCCAGAGACTGGGAGGTTACAAACTCCTGGTCCTGGACAACGTGTTGCTGAGGCATCGGTCAGAAGGAGCGGTGGAGAAGGTGGCCGTCTGACTGATGCTTTCAGACAATTTTTTAGTCCGCAGCCCCAAGGTATGATCAGTTCCAGCACCCATCGCCAGCGTCTGATTTACATGGTGCAGGAATACCTAGGGGCAAGGTCAGACTTGGACATCTTTCCCACCGAAAATCCTCTGGCTTACTGGGTCTTGAGGATGGATCACTGGCCAGAGCTTGCACAGTATGCAATTGAGCTACTGGCCTGTCCTGCATCCAGCGTTCTTTCGGAACGCACCTTCAGTGCTGCTGGTGGCTTTGTTACCGATCACAGGGTGCGCCTGTCCACCGAATCAGTTGATCGACTGACCTTCATCAAGATGAATCAGTCTTGGATCATCCACAGCTACCAAGCACCTGAAGCTGATGTAACAGAATAATTTTTTTTGAAATATCACATCCCTTCAAGACTGCCTATGCTGATGCTGAGTGACTGTCCTGTTATGTTGATTGTCTATCCTCTTCCTCCTCCGCTGATATGTTGGAAGAACATTTCTGGTTCTGGGTGATGCCTAAGGCCCAATTTTTCTGCCCCTGTTTAACAGGGGCGTTTAAGTACAATTTTTGATGCAATGCTTTGCAGCAGGGCTAATTCCTGCAATCAAACAAGAGTATATGGGAGAGGTTGCAGTGTGGTGGCACCAGCACCAGTGCCTAAGGCCCAATTTTTCTGCCCCTGTTTAATAGGGGCGTTTAATTACAATTTTTGATGCAATGCTTTGCAGCAGGGCTAATTCCTGCAATAAAACTAGAGTATATGGAAGAGGTTGCAGTGTGGTGGCACCAGCACCAGTGCCTAAGGCCCAATTTTTCTGCCCCTGTTTAACAGGGGCGTTTAAGTACAATTTTTGATGCAATGCTTTGCAGCAGGGCTAATTCCTGCAATAAAACTAGAGTATATGGAAGAGGTTGCAGTGTGGTGGCACCAGCACCAGTGCCTAAGGCCCAATTTTTCTGCCCCTGTTTAACAGGGGCGTTTAATTACAATTTTTGATGCAAAGCTTTGCAGCAGGGCTAATTTCTGCAATAAAACAAGAGTATATGGAAGAGCTTGCAGTGTGGTGGCACCAGCACCAGTGCCTAAGGCCCAATTTTTCTGCCCCTGTTTAACAGGGGCGTTTAAGTACAATTTTTGATGCAATGCTTTGCAGCAGGGCTAATTCCTGCAATAAAACTAGAGTATATGGAAGAGGTTGCAGTGTGGTGGCACCAGCACCAGTGCCTAAGGCCCAATTTTTCTGCCCGTTTAACAGGGGCGTTTAATTACAATTTTTGATGCAATGCTTTGCAGCAGGGCTAATTCCTGCAATAAAACTAGAGTATATGGCAGAGGTTGCAGTGTGGTGGCACCAGCACCAGTGCCTAAGGCCCAATTTTTCTGCCCCTGTTTAACAGGGGCGTTTAAGTACAATTTTTGATGCAATGCTTTGCAGCAGGGCTAATTCCTGCAATAAAACTAGAGTATATGGAAGAGGTTGCAGTGTGGTGGCACCAGCACCAGTGCCTAAGGCCCAATTTTTCTGCCCCTGTTTAACAGGGGCGTTTAAGTACAATTTTTGATGCAATGCTTTGCAGCAGGACTAATTCCTGCAATAAAACTAGAGTATATGGAAGAGGTTGCAGTGTGGTGGCACCAGCACCAGTGCCTAAGGCCCAATTTTTCTGCCCCTGTTTAACAGGGGCGTTTAATTACAATTTTTGATGCAAAGCTTTGCAGCAGGGCTAATTCCTGCAATAAAACAAGAGTATATGGAAGAGGTTGCAGTGTGGTGGCACCAGCACCAGTGCCTAAGGCCCAATTTTTCTGCCCCTGTTTAACAGGGGCGTTTAAGTACAATTTTTGATGCAATGCTTTGCAGCAGGGCTAATTCCTGCAATAAAACAAGAGTATATGGAAGAGGTTGCAGTGTGGTGGCACCAGCACCAGTGCCTAAGGCCCAATTTTTCTGCCCATTTAACAGGGGCGTTTAATTACAATTTTTGATGCAATGCTTTGCAGCAGGGCTAATTCCTGCAATAAAACTAGAGTATATGGCAGAGGTTGCAGTGTGGTGGCACCAGCACCAGTGCCTAAGGCCCAATTTTTCTGCCCCTGTTTAACAGGGCGTTTAATTACAACTTTTGATGCAATGCTTTGCAGCAGGGCTAATTCCTGCAATAAAACTAGAGTATATGGCAGAGGTTGCAGTGTGGTGGCACCAGCACCAGTGCCTAAGGCCCAATTTTTCTGCCCCTGTTTAACAGGGGCGTTTAAGTACAATTTTTGATGCAATGCTTTGCAGCAGGGCTAATTCCTGCAATAAAACTAGAGTATATGGGAGAGGTTGCAGTGTGGTGGCACCAGCACCAGTGCCTAAGGCCAAATTTTTCTGCCCCTGTTTAAGAGGGACATGTAATTACAATTCTTGATATAATATTTCACAGGAGGGTCCCTTCCTGTGCCCACCCAGAGTAACGGTGAGGACTTATAGTGTTGTGGCACCAGCACCACAACCACCAAAGGTAAATTTTTCTACCACTGTTCAACAATGGCATGTAATTACAATTCTTGATATAATCGTTCACAGCAGGGCGCTCCAGCGCCCACCAAGAGTCACTTTGAGGGCTTACAATGTTGTGGCAAAACCAACACCTTGTTCCGCCATTTCTGCAGAGCATATAGGGCAGGCCCCTACTTTCAAACATCCAATTTACAAACATCTCCTACTTGCAAACGGAAGGAGACAACAGCAAGTGAGATGAAAAAAGATGGACGACAAAACAAATTATACAGGGGTGATAACCCTTCCCTATGTTTTCCAAAAAGCTTAAAAATAGTTTTTTTGACTGGAGCTACACTTTAAAAATTTACCAGTTGAAAATTACAAACAGATTCAACTTAACACAACAAACCTACACAGTCCCTGTCTTGTTTGCACCGCCTGTATACTGCTGTTCTGAGTATATAGGGCCTGGGGGCCACACGCATTTCCTTTTTTAATATGGGTACGGGGTTCCCCTTAATATGCGTACAAGACCTAAAGGGGCTGGTAATGGGCAGGGAGGGCTACCCATGCCATTTTTCTCAATGATTTTCAACCATATTGCAGGAACCAGATATAACATTAAAACCGCAAGCAGTTTTAAATGGTGTTATTTCCGTTTAATGTCATTTTGTGCAGGGACTGTTCTAAACACGGGGAAACACGTGGCACTTCACAGGCATCCTACAGACACCCCCCAGGCACCATATTTAAAGGAATATTTCACTTTTTTTTTCACTTTAATCGTCATTAAAATCAGTGCTCCCGCCAAAATGGCCATTTTTAAAAACATTTTAGGCATTGACCCATGTCCCCTGGGGCAGGAGCCAGGTCCCCAAACCCTTTTTAGGACAGTATCTTGCATATTAGCCGTTAAAATTAGCACTTTTCATTTCAAACGTTCGAGTCCCATAGACTTCAATGGGGTTCTAAAGTTCGTTCGAATTTGGGGTCCGAAAGTTCTGGTGCGAACCGAACCGGGGGGTGTTCGGCTCATCCCTACTCACTATTCACTTTGCATGGTTATCATCATCTGTGGAACTGATTGCACATGTTTTTGAGTGGACTGTTTACATTTTTATATATTTTTTGCACTTTGCACTGGATTTTTCAATTTATCAGAATTTTTTTAAGATTGCTTTTTTGAAAAAATACCTTTTATGCGATTTGCACTTTTTGCACTTATGCATGGACTTATTGATTGATTCTACTTTGTCATATTGTTATGTTTGATGCACTTTGTTATTGGTATTGATATATAATTCTTTATATTTTCTTATTTATGGTGTAGAGCCCTCTGACCGATACGGATAAGGATGAAAGACAAGGATAACATAAACTCGCTTACTTGAAATGGACCTGAAAGTGTGCCCTGGTCTAACGTACGGTATACCAAAATAAGGGGGCATACCTTAAAATGAAATGAATATGAAATGGGTGAAATGAGTACTCATATGAGGAGTGTGCTAGAGTAAGGCCTGATAAAGGGGACGGGTGGGCGGGTATCGCGCACCGGAACCGACGAGGAAGATGGGCGAACGGCTGATTATATATACCACCGGGCTCCACCCATAATTTCAGGCCACCATACTGGCCTTTCTATTTATGGTGTAGAGCCCTCTGACCGATACGGATAAGGATGAAAGACAAGGATAACATAAACTCGCTTACTTGAAATGGACCTGAAAGTGTGCCCTGGTCTAACGTACGGTATACCAAAATAAGGGGGCAAAAACACTCAGGTAGGGGAAGCATTTTATTGAAGCAAGACTGTTACTGGGTAAGTTTGACAAAGGCCTGGGCCATCTCAATCTGCGGATTGGGTACGTAACGGGCAAAACAGGAGGACTTCCATCTACCCAACTTTTTGATAACATGGACCGGGACCCCTTGGCGGCAGGCCGTTGAAGCTGCCCCGATGCGAAATGAATGTCCTGAATAGTGCGCAGGATTGAGGTGAAGGATGCCCAGGAGTATCCTGACATGCTCCATGAACTGGGCTGCGTTGAGAGGTTTTGAGTGAAAGGGTAGAAGTGGGCCAGTCCCTGGTTGATCGGCCAAAAGGGTCAACAAGCGGGAGAGGACAGTAACCGGACACCAGCGGTTGTAGGTCTTATAGAAGTGTATGTCCGTACCTGGGCCAAGCTGCTGTGTCTTGGAAACCGCTAAGTGCAAGATGAAATGGTCCTCGAACCTGACTAGATGGTGCTTGCACAGCATACGTGCCGAGGGGCTACTGCAGGTAAACTCGCCTGGCCGCAGGAAGCCGTAGAAGGCCAGATGTATGGCTGCTTGCAGGACGACACTGACATGGAGACCGAAAGGTGAAGAGGCCAGAATATCTGACATGTCCCTGAACACTTCGCCTGTGATAGGCAGCCGTTTGATGCTGGAAACCGGCCGACGCTTCTGAATGCCGCGCATGAGAGCCCGGACGGCGTGAAAGGTAAATAAGGAGGGCTTGGTAGGGTCCTGGAGGGACGTGAAGTGTTGTACCCCGGCCAAGTACAACCGGATTGTGTTGAAGGACAATGCCAAGTCCGAATGGCAGTAGGAAAGGAAGGCAAGGACTTGTTTGACCCGGGAGGACTCTGTATTGTGAGATGATGCGAAGCGACTAAAGGCCCTCCAGGCCGACTGATAGGCCTTGCGGGTATTGTCTGAGAGGGAGTGATCAATGAGTTGAGTCGCTGCTGACAAGTGTGGGGCTAATCCAAGATCAGTTGAGACCAGTCCGGGATAGCTGCTGATGTTGGTCCGGCTCCGGGCACCTGATCAAAAAATGAAACAAAGTTAAAGCGGGAGAGGGCATCTGATTAAATTTGCCGGGAACAAAGGAACAATGAAGGTTGAACTGAAACAATAATGAGAGCTGGGTCAGTCGCCGCAGGAAGGACATAATCTGTAGAGACCTGGACCTGCCTTTATTAACAATCTCCGCAGTGGCCAGGTTACCTGTAGAAAAGACCACCGTCTGGCCCGACCAGCTGCGGCCCCAGGTGTGTGCAGCGGCTACAATGGGATATAGCTCAAACAGGGAGGACGTCTCAGTGAAGCCAGGAATAGCCAGTATCTGTGGAGGCCAGGGGGCTGCGAGCCAGAGGTTGCCAAAGATCGCCGCAAAGCCCGTGGAGGCCGCCGCGTCGGTCACCACCCGAGGTGAAAGGGCGGACACGGAGGGGACGAACAGGGACACTCCGTTCCAAGAAGATAGGAATTCCTCCCACATGGCTAGGTCTGCCATAGCCGCGGAATCCAGGCTGAGTACTTGCTCCGGGTCCTGAGAGTGGGATAATAAGGCTAACAGGCGTGACACGAACGAGCGCCCCTGGGGGATGATGCGCATAGCGAAATTAAGCATACCAAGAAGGGACTGAAGTTGTCTCTTGGTACAAGTTCTGGCATGAGTGAAGTCCCTCAGGACCGTCCTGATGCGGGTCAGTTTATCCGGGGAAGGCTGGCCTGCATAGTGTTAGTGTCTAGGCTGACCCCGAGGAAGGTGATAGCCTGCGACGGACCCTCCACCTTGTGCTCGGCGATGGGGACATTAAGATTATTGAAGACTAGCCTCAACTTACCCAGATCTCGTGGAGGAGAGCCGGGTGGCTCTATCAGCAGGAAGTCATCCAGATAATGAATGACTTCCTGACACTGGGCTACGTGTAACAAGATCCAAGCAAGAGCCTGCGCGAAGGTGTCGAAGAGCCAAGGACTACTCTTGGACCCGAACGTGAGTTTAGTGGCAAAGTAGTACCGCTGCCTCCACTTGATTCCATGCCAGCACCAGAGGGACGGATGGATGGGAAGAAGTTTAAAAGCATTTGAGATGTCGGCCTTGGAAAGCCAGGTACCTGTGCCTGTTTTCAGAATGGCCTGGATGGCCATGTCTACCGATGCATATTTAAGGGAGAACTCCTCAGAGGGAATAAGAGAATTGAGGCTGGGAACCGTAGAGGAATGAGGCGCTGACAAATCATAAACCAATCTGAGTTTATTAGAGAACTTGCCCTTGACAAGCCCAATAGGGCTGACTCGCCAGGTGCTGAAAGGGGGCTGTACAAAAGGGCCGATGACAAAGTCCTGATCTAGCTCAGATTGCAGCAGTTGGTCGATGGCTTGTTCATCCGTGGCTGCTGACCGTAGGTTCTGGCATTCGTGCGTGAAGTGAGGGAGAGAGATAAGTCCAGTGTGAAAACCTTCCGTGAAGCCCTGGACGAGGAAGGCGGACAGTGAGGGGGTAGGGTGACTGGAAAGGTAGACACTAAGCCATGAAACATTGAGCCGGCTTAGTCAAGACCTTTTGAGCTGCTTGATCTCACACATGAGCCGGGGGTGAGCTCTATGACACTGGGTGCACACATGGAGCAGCCTACACTGACTGAAATTACACGACCCACTGTTGTAGTTGTTGCAGATCGGAGCACCGCCCATGGTCTTAACTGGGCGCCCTAGCTTATCGGTCTGTGGCGGACGAGCTGGTGCTTGCAGGCCCTGAGCGGTACCCGAGGTAGATGGACCGTCGAAGGGCGGGGCTGCCACTGAGGTAGCGCACCAGGCCGCAGTATGTGTTGCTGACTGGCAGATTGCACACAGAGGGGACCGTAGCCCCGCGAAGTGGCGGCAGAACAGTTCGGTGTCCATGGTGCTCCAGTCCGTAGGGGTCTGGAACAGGGAGAGCCTGGCGGCTGCTTTAGCGGAGAAGGAGCGGTGGTAGTCATAGAATGAAAACCCGCCGTACTTGTACCCCAGGTCAACTACCACATGGAGGTACCGATCCAGCTCCTCCCTCCTGCCAGGGGAGGCTGAGCAAATGATGTCCCTCATCATGCCGAAGGCCAAGGTAAACTCAGTGATAGAGAGTTTCCTGTCTAGTCTGGGATCCTTGGCTTTGAGGACCACTGATACGTCCCCCCAAGTATACGCCTTATTCTCTGCCAGCTCGTGAATCGAGATCAGAAGAGAAGCCAAATTGACGTCTTTGCCCTCTAAGATGTCCTTCCTGATGTTTGCTGACACCAAATGAGACGGGTACACTATTGGTGCACCTCCGGAGATACCTGCGGGAGGACTAACAACTGGCTGGGATGCTGGTACTGGCGGAGAAACAGAGGGGTGGGTCTCGAGGAGGGCCACTCGGCCCTGCAGATCTGACATCGAGGTTGTGAGGGACGACACCAGGGTGTGGAGCTGCGAGATAGAGGAGGCGATGGAGTCCAATGAGGCCTGCTGAGCCGAAGCCTCCACCACCGCGGGGGGAGGAAACAGGAGCCGGAAAAGCTCTGCCTTTCTGGCTGTTGCTGGAAAGGGCACACCCCTGCGTCTCAGCTCGGCTGTCAGCCTGGGAATGGTCCATGCTCTGAAGGCCCTTTGGCTGCCATTTTCTGAAACGGATGGAGACAATGGAGCCGTGAGGTCCTCGCTGTCAGCCTGGGACATGGTGGCAGAACGTGGGTCTGATGAGGCTACAAGCCCTCTGATCCGGGTTTTCTCCTAATACGGACCTACAAGGGGTGACATGGATTATAACTGGTTGGAGACTCCTAAAGAAATACCTGTTTTAAAGAAGGATGCTTTGCTGAAGGGCGTTTTCCCACTAGATGATTATGCTTACCTAAGGAGGCACCGTCCGACCAGGTGCAGGCTGGACCTACTGAACTCGACTGACCTGAGGAGATGAAGGTGAAGTTTTTGTTTGAGACTCCCACCTAACGAAGGCTAGCTAACAGTGGAGGTGAGACTTCAGACATGAGATGAAAATGACACAAATGAAAGAAACAGATGAAATTTTCTCTTCTCTTCCCCCCTACCCCCTTTTATTATATATATATTATTATTTTTTTTTTTTTTAATCCTTTTTTTTTTTTTTTTTTCCTTTCCCCCTCCTTTTTTTCTTTTTTTTTTTTTTTTTTTATCGCGAAATGAGGCTGACGAGCAAGGGCCCCCCGATAAGAATCCAACATTGAAGAATCAACTGGACTAGAAGCGGGAAGCGATACGTGACCGTGATATGAGTAAATCTGCCATGACAGAGATCCGAATCGCCATGCCACAAACTTGCGACCGAGCACGAAACGGAAACTGGAGCATGTACTGAAATGAGGCCATTCCTGGGGCACGCCGGGACGAATTGGTCCATGAATGTGAATTATTCGTACCGGAACGTGATAGGTGAAATGAAATGAAACCCATGACAAAGACTGGAATCAGAAGACGAGCCCATGCACCTAACAGATGAATCCTGTCTTTGGAGCATGTACTGAAATGAGGCGTAGCAGCTGGGCACACCGGGACGAATCGGTGCATCCAATAAATGCAACAAGATTCGAATCGGAGCGTAATAAGTGACAGAAATGATATCCCATGACAGAGACAGGAATCAACGACTGGACTGATGGTAGCAACAAAGAATCCGTCTCTGGCGCATGTACTGAAATGAGGCGTAGCAGCTGGGCACACCAGAACGAATCGGTGCATAAATAATATGCGTCAGGATTCGAATTGGAGTGTAATAAGTGACAGAAATGATGTCCCATGACAGAGACAGGATTCAACGACTGAACTGTAGGTTTACCAAAGAATCCGTCTCTGGAGCATGTACCGAAATGAGGCGTAGCAGCTGGGCGCACCAGGACGAATCGGTGCATAGAGGAATGCGACAAGATTCGAATTGGAGCGTAATAAGTGACAGAAATGGTATGCCATGACAAAGACAAGAATCAGGGACCGTGCGTGAACCTGCGAGTGATTCAGTCTCTGGAGCATGTACAGAAATGAGGCCGAACCCTGGGGCACTTCAAAGCGAATCGGTGCACCGGAGGTGCGACAGGATTCGCGCCGGAGCGCGACTAGTGACAGAAATGATTTGAAACAGTAGAAATGACTGGGACTGAAATGATTGAAACGAGATGAAATGAGACACATAACATAATTGCATGAATGAAGAGACATATTCGAACTGGAGCAGACCAAGCGAAACGTGCGGACTGTTTGCCTTGTCGTAACAAGCAGTCGGCTGTGAGTCGAGCGATTCGACCGCTACAAATAGAAATGCTCGGGCAGTCGAACGGTTTCGAATGCCGTACCTGCGAATGAATCGCCTGACGTGGCGTAATCGAACGTGTCGAACGATGATAACGACTACATCGAAAGTAGAATACAGTGACATGCGTACGAGGCCACCGAAAACATTCGATATGAAAGAACCGAGCGGCTCGTGAGTACAAGCATGATGACGGTACATCGAAAACATAATGAAAAGAGGGTGCCGAAGCCCTACCTGCGACAGCCGGCCCGAGGCGTAGCGACAAATTCGATGGGTACGACGACACTCCGACGGCGAAACCTACGGACGCTGATGGACGAGAGACGGTTTGTCAAAAAATTGGAGACGAATAACGCGGGAACTGACGAACAGGCTCACTGCGTCTGGTCTGGATAGTCGGCCCTTGATATCTGACGTATCAGGTATCGCGCACCGGAACCGACGAGGAAGATGGGCGAACGGCTGATTATATATACCACCGGGCTCCACCCATAATTTCAGGCCACCATACTGGCCTTTCTATTTATATATCTATATTATCTATATTGTTTTGATATTACACATTGAGTGATATGTTAGTTAGCGCCACATAACCCCCCCCCCCCATATTTGCTCTGTGAGTGTAGAGAACACTTTTATATGTGAGCAGCTTTCTATAGTTTATACCTAGTCCTTCTAGTGAGGTTTTGCACAACAGGATTTATCCATTTTTTACATAGTTAACATAGCTTTCTGAAAACAGGAAGAAGCTGTACATAGGTTCTTGAAAACAGATAGCTGTAGTAATGCCCACAAGCTCTATGTGACCTGCTGCAGCTTCCAATGTACGCTGTGAAAAGATCACAGTGTGCGGTGAAATTGGAATAAGCAATTTTAGTACAAAAGAGGAGCCTGTAAAACTGTTCAAGACAGAAGGGAAGGCTGGCGTACAGTTTTAAAAATACAGCAAATTTACAATATTTATTGCTAATTAAACCTAATTCCAAAAAAATACATCATTGTCTCATTCCCCATGTACGGTAGAAGTGTCTCTCAGAGGAGTGGTAATCAGGCTTTGTCATTAGATGTGAGCATTGAGACTTGTACTGCACATTGTTTCCTGATTATTGGCAATTACACATCCAGTCATCCAAGTCCGATCACCGCGGTGCACAAACACGGCGCATTGTGGAGACATCGCCGGGGGTGGGAGTGAGCAATTATCTGAAGTGGCAGAAAAACAGATGGTGATTCCCTTGAAGTTTTTATTTAAAGTGATGCTCCACCATTTGTTACAGAACAACGGTAAGCTTTGCCTCGAAAAGTCAGGACGTATTTAGAAGCCGAGCTCAGCCATTTGTCCATTTAGACACATCAATCAGGGGTCTATGTATAAAAAGTTTGCAGAATTTTTTCACATATTTTCCAGAGCTGGGAAATCAATGTACATAGAAGTCTTTGTCCATCAGGGGCCATATTAATGTGATAGTAAATTCATACAACTAATTAAAATGGAAAAAACAAACATGTCATACTTGCCTGCTGTGTGCAAAGAGTTTGCACAGAGCTGCCTCCTCTTCTTGGCTTCCAACTGGTGCTTTTAGCTCCTCCTCCTTTACCAGTGCCCCTGCCAATGGCTCCTGCTGCTGTGTCTCAGCCAATGAGAGAGAACCAGGACAGCCAAGGCTTCCATTGACATCACTGGATTGAGGGGGGCTCAGGTGAGTATTGGGGGTGCCATGGGGGGAGCAGCACACTGAAGGTTTTTTTTTACCTTCATGCATAGAATGTATGAAGGTAAAAAACCTTCAGCCTTCACAACCACTTTAAACTAAACATAAAAAAAAAAAATCTATTCAAGTATGTAGCTCAAAAAAATCCCTTCTATTCCTCTCTGCCTCCACCACATCTATCTCCAAATTCCCATTTTTTTCCTGCGGTGATCTGACTTCCTGGGGTGACTATGCTCCTTTTTCATGGTCCTACTGTATGTAGGAATGTAACCACCATCTCTTGCTTGCTCCATATTTGGGTTATGGACGATGGAATGAGTAGTGTGCATAGAGCAGTGCACATGACCGCAACTGACATGCATTGCTCATTCCAAATTTACAGAAGTGAGGGGAAAAAGTTGATTAAATAGTGGATGTGTATGGATTATTTTACAGAATAAGGATATTGTTTAGCATTACTTTAACCTGGCTATTCACATTGGGATCTGATCATTCGGAACCAACCAGTTGATCAATGCTCCATTTAACTGGGAAACACATCTTCTGTTTGATGCATATTGGACAAATCTATCATTGCTGCATATCAGGTGACAATAAGGATCACCAATAATCAGGAGGGGTCCATATAAGGTTGTGTAGCAGTACCCCCATAGGGGCTGCTGATTGTTATGGTCCATCTGTCACCCTGCCCAGCCAGGCACAAAGTACTCATTCACCCTCAGGCAGAAAACCGGTCCTTGGACTTTGTTTAGTATTTTTATTGAGGGAAATAAACTTGGACGGGGATGGGATACTCATGAGATGTCCAAACTGATTGCAGAACAGAATATATGGGACTGACTATATACACCTCCGGTATATACAACTCCAATCTTCAACTCCAGCACATCACTTGCTTGCAGACTATCTCTCCTCAACACCTCCAGCACATCACTTGCTTGCACTTCCCAGACCAGCGAGCATGGATTTGTAGGCCTGACACTGACTCAGCCAGGCCTAAAGCCGATGCCCTTTGCAGGCAGGGACCGTGGGCCCCTCTAGTGCAGCAAAAATGATACGTAGTCCCAGTGCTAGCTGACCATGTGGCTACTGCTCCCGGTGCCACCTCTTCATGCCTCCTGGCTGCAGCTGCCTCTTTCCACTGCCCGTGCCACCACAGTCCACTCCACTGGCTCTGCAACCATCACAGATTGCAATCTCCTAGTCCTCTCAGGTGTGCCTCCCCAGTCTTCTCGACTGTGTGCCACTCACCAGCCGTCTTGGCTGCGATCTGTTATTTTTCTCCTGGAGACTTTGCCTGGCAGTGATCTCCTGCTGTCCTCTCTTGCTCCCATGCCACCTGTCGAGGACACCTCTGTGTGTCGTGAGAAGGGTACTGTCTGCACCCAAGCCCCAGGCGCAAGGTCAGACCCCCCCCCCCCCTCAGACTGGGGAGCTCCCTCCAAAGCCACGACAGCCTAGCACTCCATCTCCAGCTTTCTCCCAAACAACTCCTCCCCAGCTGGTCTGACCCTCGTTATTTAAGGAGGCCTGCCCCCTGCCAATCCAGTTGGGGATCCAGGGCTGGTCAGAACAACCCAAGCAGCTCCACCTCCCCTCCCCACCTCTCTTTCCAGAAAACACCAGAACTTTCTGGAAAGATGTGGAAGGTCTGGGTGATGCTGCCTGTGAGTCATCAGCTCTGCTCTGAGTCACTCCGAACCCAGATCAAACACACCCAGGCTTGGCTTTCCAGCCAAGCCTGGAAATTGACCTACTCTCACAAAACATGCACTATCCTACTAACACCCTAGAGGGCGCTACAGTTGAAAAAATGGTCAAAAATGGAACTCCCAGATTTTAGTCTCTCATATGGTCATGAAATACTCCAATAGAGCATTTGAAGACAAATGTGGCTGTCACTTGATTCACGGAATAGTTTTACTTTCACAGTGAGTTGTGGAATTGGTGATGTGTAGAGTTTTGACACTGAGTAGGCAGCCCTCATACATAGAAAAGGGCTTCCAAGGACATCAGACTGGAACTGGTGGAGGAGGGACCAATAAGAGAGTGCTGGAATCTGAAAGTACACCATTTTCCAATTATTGCATATGCGCCTACGCGTTCCAAGGACTCAGAGGTACACTGTGTAGACAAGCTCATCAATAGCTGATTGGATGCCAATGGCCAATTGCTGATGTGCATGTTTACAGTCTGTCCACATCAATTCTAAAATTCCTCCAAGGCCTCATGCATGCTGGGCATTTAGCCTTGGTGTATGACAAAAAGCCGCAGATGGACTCTGGTGGCAAGAAAGCGCCCTGAGGCGATTCAGTTCGCATAGGTAGCACTATACAAGTCACTCACTCACTCACTCACTCACTCACTCACTCACTCACTCACTCACTCACATCCCAGCATTTATTTGCAGGCTGAAGGCATGGGTGCACTGTCCAATTCAACTGATAGCAACCTGTAAAACTCTATCAGGCTGATAGAGCGATAGATGATAGAAGCTGCTGGACCAGGCTGGATTGCGGACAAAGCAATACTACCGTTTAGGGCAGCATGCGCTCAGAGGCAAACGGTATTCCGTCACCATCCAGCCCCATCCAGATGCAGCAGCTTTCAGCCTCTCACAGAATTTTACAGGCTGCTGACAGTGGGGCTGGATGGTGTGCGCCTGTGCCTTCAGCCAGGATCTTAGGCACCAGGACTAAATGCCCAGTGTGTATGAGTCCTAATACTTTGAGTCCACCTTCAGGTTTCCGTTTATATCCCCTAAGCCCTGATATATACTGTATATTATGGATTCACATGCAGATTTTACTTGAGCCTGGAATAAACAATTTTTGACTCCAACATTGTGGTATGATTCCTCCCTCTTGCTCCCGCAGTATACCAGGCAACAGAAAAGAACACATAAAAGACTTTATGGAAAATAAATATCATATCTGAAGAAGAGAGGAGAATCTGTGGGTGGAATTTACTGAAATGTTACAATCACAAGGGTTAAACATGGAGACTAGATTTATGGCACCTTATGTAAACTGACTTATACAGTATGAGGCAAACAAAAAAAGGAAGGAAGAGAGTGCACATCCGCCCTTGTGTGATACAGTTTATTGGACCATATGATTAAAAACTATTAGCTATTGCACTCATATTTTGAAGCATAATAAACATTTAAAAAAGTGAGACTCTCCCCAGTGTTGCGGACTGTAAGATGCATGTGCCATGCCAGCTGGTTCGGGCACGCAGGAGCTGTGGCCTGGCGGCTTGTAAACTATCATCAGGTTACACGTTGGTTGGATGTCCCAATACATCTTGCAGCGACAATCCAGGAGAGGGGAATCTACCAATCGACATAGCTCTTTTTTATGCTTTAAAATATCAGTGCAATAGCTAATAGTTTTTAATTGTATGGTCCAATAAACTGTATCACACTAGGGCGCATGTGCGCTCTCTTCCTTCCCTTTTTTTGTTTTTGAAAATTCTTTTTATCCCTTTTTTTGATTTCCTAGATATATGTCCACCACCCAGTGAATCACCATGAGAGCTGCAGTGTCGTATCCATTGAAGATTTGAGTACATAGAACCACCAGCCTAGCTCAAGGGCCTCTCCATCAGTGCAATGACTGGGTGTTTTTGTATGTCGACTTATATGAGGACCTTGGTATGAGGAACATCAAAAAAACTTTCACATTGCAGTGATCATGAGTGCCCCTCTGAATCTTTGTGATAGTTGGTTGACTGATTTGAATTTGTTACCATCCTATTTACATTTTATCTCTATACAAGGTCTTTGTTCAGAATCTGTATGCTTTTTTATTTGAAAAAACATGTGTAAAGGAAATGGCCCTTACTATGCTCATATAAATAGATATCAATGAAATAAATACAGTTTAAACCATAATGGATGATATCAAAGCTCAATCCAAAACAGTGACATAATATGCAAACGAACATAAAATGTCAGTTGTGACAAGTAGTGATGGCCGAACGGTTCGCCCGGCGGTCGTTTCGCGGCGAATTTCCGACTTTCGCCGTCCGCGGGTTCGAACGCCTTTTTCCGTCGTTCGCCCCGGCGGACTTACGTGTTTAATGTATACAAGAACTTTAACCTTTCGTGACACGTTTATCATGTGTTACAGGACAACCAATTGAGACATGACAGCTCATGGACACTTGGACATTCCCCCTAACCTATAAATACACCCGATCCGGTGGCCATTTTACATTCTTTCTTCTGTCACTGTAGGGAAAGGATCCTGTGTGGAGTAGGGACAGAGAAAACGCTAGCTATTTGGTACACAAAAGTTCTTTTCAGGACTGGTATAGGTGTTAGGTCAGCAGCCTGAGTTTCTTTTGTCAGTTTAGATAAAGGGACAGAGCGCTGTATGCTGCTATTTTAGGGACAGCTCAGCCAGATTAGTCTTTCTTCATCATCATCATCATCATCATCATTAGCTGTTACTATCAGGTCCACAAAAGAGCTGTTCCAGCTAATCGTTCCAGCCTACTCTTTTTTGCCAATTTGTATAGGGACAGGCAGGAAGCAGTGTGTCAGGCAGTGAGGATAATTTTAAAGACTTGCTGTTACTATTAGTTCCACAAAGGTTCTTTTCAGGACTGGTATCAGTGGTACGGTAATAGGCTTGTACACGTATAATATTCTTTCTTCCAAATATAGAAAGAATATTATACTTGACTGCTGCCCTTCTGCTGCAGTCTGCTAATCATTCACAACTCACTTGTTCCACAAAGCTCTTTATCAGGACTGGTAACTTGGTCTGTCTAGGGTGCTACGGTACATAGGCTTGGGTGCGGTACAGTCTGCTGTTCTGTAAGGACCGCTATCGGTCCACAATACATAGGGTTGCCGTGCACTACTGCTGACCGCTGCCCTATACTGCAGCAGTCCTTCAGCGGTATAGGGACTGACACACAGTCTGCTAAACACTAACACACAACCTGCTTGGTCCACAAAAGTTTTTATAAGGACTGGTAACTTGGTATAGGGTGCTACGGTACATAGGCCTGAGTGCAGTACAGTCTGCTGTTCTGTAAGGACCGCTATCGGTCCACAATACATAGGGTTGCCGTGCACTACTGCTGACCGCTGCCCTATACTGCAGCAGTCCTTCATTGGTATAGGGACTGACGTACAGTCTGCTAATCACTAACACACAACCTGCTTGGTCCACAAAAGTTCTTATAAGGACTGGTAACTTGGTATAGGGTGCTACGGTACATAGGCCTGAGTGCGTTACAGTCTGCTGTTCTGTAAGGACCGCTATCGGTCCACAATACATAGGGTTGCCGTGCACTACTGCTGACCGCTGCCCTATACTGCAGCAGTCCTTCATTGGTATAGGGACTGACGTACAGTCTGCTAATCACTAACACACAACCTGCTTGGTCCACAAAAGTTCTTATAAGGACTGGTAACTTGGTATAGGGTGCTACGGTACATAGGCCTGAGTGCGTTACAGTCTGCTGTTCTGTAAGGACCGCTATCGGTCCACAATACATAGGGTTGCCGTGCACTACTGCTGACCGCTGCCCTATACTGCAGCAGTCCTTCAGCGGTATAGGGACTGACGCACAGTCTGCTAAACACTAACACACAACCTGCTTGGTCCACAAAAGTTTTTATAAGGACTGGTAACTTGGTATAGGGTGCTACGGTACATAGGCCTGAGTGCAGTACAGTCTGCTGTTCTGTAAGGACCGCTATCGGTCCACAATACATAGGGTTGCCGTGCACTACTGCTGACCGCTGCCCTATACTGCAGCAGTCCTTCATTGGTATAGGGACTGACGTACAGTCTGCTAATCACTAACACACAACCTGCTTGGTCCACAAAAGTTCTTATAAGGACTGGTAACTTGGTATAGGGTGCTACGGTACATAGGCCTGAGTGCGTTACAGTCTGCTGTTCTGTAAGGACCGCTATCGGTCCACAATACATAGGGTTGCCGTGCACTACTGCTGACCGCTGCCCTATACTGCAGCAGTCCTTCAGCGGTATAGGGACTGACGTACAGTCTGCTAAACACTAATACACAACCTGCTTGGTCCACAAAAGTTCTTATAAGGACTGGTAACTTGGTATAGGGTGCTACGGTACATAGGCTTGAGTGCGGTACAGTCTGCTGTTCTGTAAGGACCGCTATCGGTCCACAATAGATAGGGTTGACGTGCACCACTGCTGACCGCTCACCTATACTGCAGCAGTCCTTCAGCGGTATAGGGACTGACGTACAGTCTGCTAATCACTAACACACAACCTGCTTGGTCCACAAAAGTTCTTATAAGGACTGGTAACTTGGTATAGGGTGCTACGGTACATAGGCCTGAGTGCGTTACAGTCTGCTGTTCTGTAAGGACCGCTATCGGTCCACAATACATAGGGTTGCCGTGCACTACTGCTGACCGCTGCCCTATACTGCAGCAGTCCTTCATTGGTATAGGGACTGACGTACAGTCTGCTAATCACTAACACACAACCTGCTTGGTCCACAAAAGTTCTTATAAGGACTGGTAACTTGGTATAGGGTGCTACGGTACATAGGCCTGAGTGCGTTACAGTCTGCTGTTCTGTAAGGACCGCTATCGGTCCACAATACATAGGGTTGCCGTGCACTACTGCTGACCGCTGCCCTATACTGCAGCAGTCCTTCATTGGTATAGGGACTGACGTACAGTCTGCTAATCACTAACACACAACCTGCTTGGTCCACAAAAGTTCTTATAAGGACTGGTAACTTGGTATAGGGTGCTACGGTACATAGGCCTGAGTGCGTTACAGTCTGCTGTTCTGTAAGGACCGCTATCGGTCCACAATACATAGGGTTGCCGTGCACTACTGCTGACCGCTGCCCTATACTGCAGCAGTCCTTCAGCGGTATAGGGACTGACGCACAGTCTGCTAAACACTAACACACAACCTGCTTGGTCCACAAAAGTTCTTATAAGGACTGGTAACTTGGTATAGGGTGCTACGGTACATAGGCCTGAGTGCGTTACAGTCTGCTGTTCTGTAAGGACCGCTATCGGTCCACAATACATAGGGTTGCCGTGCACTACTGCTGACCGCTGCCCTATACTGCAGCAGTCCTTCATTGGTATAGGGACTGACGTACAGTCTGCTAATCACTAACACACAACCTGCTTGGTCCACAAAAGTTCTTATAAGGACTGGTAACTTGGTATAGGGTGCTACGGTACATAGGCCTGAGTGCGTTACAGTCTGCTGTTCTGTAAGGACCGCTATCGGTCCACAATACATAGGGTTGCCGTGCACTACTGCTGACCGCTGCCCTATACTGCAGCAGTCCTTCAGCGGTATAGGGACTGACGCACAGTCTGCTAAACACTAACACACAACCTGCTTGGTCCACAAAAGTTTTTATAAGGACTGGTAACTTGGTATAGGGTGCTACGGTACATAGGCCTGAGTGCGTTACAGTCTGCTGTTCTGTAAGGACCGCTATCGGTCCACAATACATAGGGTTGCCGTGCACTACTGCTGACCGCTGCCCTATACTGCAGCAGTCCTTCAGCGGTATAGGGACTGACGTACAGTCTGCTAAACACTAATACACAACCTGCTTGGTCCACAAAAGTTCTTATAAGGACTGGTAACTTGGTATAGGGTGCTACGGTACATAGGCTTGAGTGCGGTACAGTCTGCTGTTCTGTAAGGACCGCTATCGGTCCACAATAGATAGGGTTGACGTGCACCACTGCTGACCGCTGCCCTATACTGCAGCAGTCCTTCAGCGGTATAGGGACTGACGTACAGTCTGCTAAACACTAATACACAACCTGCTTGGTCCACAAAAGTTCTTATAAGGACTGGTAACTTGGTATAGGGTGCTACGGTACATAGGCTTGAGTGCGGTACAGTCTGCTGTTCTGTAAGGACCGCTATCGGTCCACAATAGATAGGGTTGACGTGCACCACTGCTGACCGCTGCCCTATACTGCAGCAGTCCTTCAGCGGTATAGGGACTGACGTACAGTCTGCTAAACACTAATACACAACCTGCTTGGTCCACAAAAGTTCTTATAAGGACTGGTAACTTGGTATAGGGTGCTACGGTACATAGGCTTGAGTGCGGTACAGTCTGCTGTTCTGTAAGGACCGCTATAGGTCCACAATAGATAGGGTTGACGTGCACCACTGCTGACCGCTCACCTATACTGCAGCAGTCCTTCAGCGGTATAGGGACTAAGAGTTTTGTCACAGGGTCATTTAAAAAATGACATGCAGAGGAAGAGGCAGGCCCTTCCGCAGGGGTGGTAGGGGTAGGGCAGGAGCAACAGGCTTGAGCCAAAGTGGGAAGTTGCAGAAGGTGCGTTCAATTACTTTAAAGGATGCACCAGACTTGGTTGAGTGGCTCGCTCAGCCTTACTCTTCTGCACCCTCCTCATCCTCTCGATCTGCACCCTCTTCTTCACTCTCTGCTATGTGCACCCCCAAAGACACTACCACCAACAACACGACCACCACCACCACCACCACATACCTTCCGCTTGAGTCACTGGAATTATTTTCCGATCCATATCAAGAGGACATTTCTGATGCGCAGCCACTCTTGGTATTGGATCAGGAAGAGGAGGTAGCAACAAGCGCTACTCAGCAGTCTGACGCCAGTACCCAGATCAGCCCAAGGAGGAGGTTGGTCCCCGGTGTTGCTGCCTACTCTACTTATAGCGGTGGGGAAGGTGACGTTGATGATGACGTGTCTAGTGATGTCACGTGGGTGCCCACAAGAGAGGAAGAGGAGGGGAGTTCAGAGGGAGATATGGACCAGCAGATAGGGAGGAGAAGCAGCAATGACTTACATTGCACAGCAGGGACAAAGCAGACTGCAAATGTATCAGGAGCGAGTCATCGACCATGTACGGTCACATCTGGCGCTCCCAGGACACCGGCACATGGCTCCGCAGTGTGGGCTTTTTTTAACGTGTCCGCTGCTGACAATAGCGTTGCCATCTGCAATCTTTGCAGTCAACGCGTTAGTCGCGGTAAGCCCAATACTCACCTAGGGACGACCGCCTTAAGAAGGCACATGAGCAGCCATCACCGAGCCCAGTGGGAGCAACGGAACACACAAAGCCACACTGCAGGCTCTCACCGTCCAGCCTCGTCTTCTACTTCTCCTTCTCCTCTCTCCTCACAATTGTCCTCCACTCCACCTTCCATCACGCCAAGCTCACATTTTTCTGCAAAAAGGCAGGCTTCCGTGGGCCTAATGTTTGAGCGTAAAAAAATGATGACGCCGGATAACCCTCTTGCCCAACGGTTGGCGGCTGGCTTGTCAGAACTCATAGCCCGCCAACTACTGCCATATAAACTGGTGGACTCGGAGGCCTTTCGCAAATTTGTGGCCATTGGAACACCACAATGGAAGGTCCCAGGAAGGAAGTATTTCTCAGAGAAGGGCATCCCAGAGCTATATGGCCATGTTCAGCGGCAAGTGAATGTATCTCTGGCACACAGTGTCGGTGCCAAGATACATCTGACCACAGACACGTGGTCTAGCAAACACGGGCAGGGAAGGTATATCAGTTTTACTGCCCACTGGGTGAACCTTCTGACGGCCGTCAAGCATGTAACCCGTGGCACCCGTGTAGATTTGGTTTTACCGCCACGGATTGCATGCAGGCCTGACTCTTCTTCTCCTCCTCCTACTCCATCCTCCTCCCTCTCCTCCTCAGCTGCCTCCTCCTTTTCCGCTGCTAGCGTCTCTTCCACTGCACCGCCCAAGCTCCCCAGAACCTATTCCACATGCCAGGTGAGACGTTGCCATGCCGTGCTGCGTCTGTTGTGCCTGGAAGCAAAGAGCCACACTGGCCCGGCACTCCTTTCAGCTTTGCGTTCACAGGCAGATGAGTGGCTAACACCGCTCAATTTGACAGTTGGTAAAGTGGTGTGTGACAACGGTGCCAATCTGCTTAGCGCATTGAAACAGGGCAAAATCACGCACGTGCCGTGCATGGCACACGTCTTAAACTTGGTCGTGCAGCGATTCCTTGTCAAATACCCTGGGGTCCAGGACATCTTGCGGCAGGCAAGGAAAATCTCGGCCCATTTCAGAAGATCTTACACGGCCATGGCTCGCCTTGCTGACATTCAGCGGCGACACCATCTGCCGGTCAGACGTCTTATTTGCGATTGCCCGACGCGATGGAACTCAACCTTCTATATGCTTGATAGGCTGCTCCAGCAGAAACGTGCAGTTAACGTCTACCTGTATGAACTCTGCGAAAGAAACGGTTCTGGGGAGCTGGGTTTTTTTTCACCGCGCCAGTGGCTGCTCATGCGCGACACATGCAGACTTCTGCGGCCATTTGAGGAGATCACCAAACTGGTCAGTCGCAGCCATGGCGCCATCAGTGACATGGTACCTTATGCCTTCTTTCTGGAGCGTGCATTGCGTCGTGTCATTGATCAGGCTGTGGAGGAGCAGGAGCGGGAAGATGAGGAAGTCGCAATGCTGGATGAATTCCCAGGGGGGGCTACTCTATCTGAGACAAGTCAACAACAGGAGTCTGATGAGGAGTCAGAGGAGGATGGTGCCGGGGCGGATGAGCAGGAGCAAGAAGAGCATGCTTTAAACCTTTCTGGGATCCCTGTTGTGCGAGGATGGGGAGAGGAGAATGAAGAGGACGACATTATCCTGGATGATGAGCAGGAGCCAGGCCACCACACCGCTTCCACTTTAGTGCAAATGGGGGCCTTCATGCTCCAGTGTTTTAATAGGGACCCCCGTATAAAAAGCATGAGGGTCAAGGACCAGTACTGGGTGGCAACGTACTTAGACCCCCGGTACAAACACAAAATGGCGGAAATGTTACCGCCGTCGCAGAGGGCTGTCAGAATGCAGCACTTCCAGGCCTTGCTTCGAGAAATGCTGCATTCTGCTTTTGCGTGCGCTGGCAGAGGAGCAATTCCCACTCCCAGAGAAGGATTTGCGGGTACCAATCCAACAGCGCCTGCAAGAAGAGGCCGGTTTGAAGATGTGTTGGTGACTTCGGATATGAGGTCATTCTTTCAGCCGACCCATCGACAGGTGTCATCCGGATCCAGCATCAGGGAACGCCTAGACCGTCAGGTGTCCGACTACATTGGGTTAACGGCCGATGTGGACGCTCTGAGGAGTGATGAACCCCTAGACTACTGGGTGGGCAGGCTTGACCTCTGGCCAGAGCTTGCCCAATTTGCAATAGAACTGTTGGCTTGCCCCTCATCCAGTGTCCTGTCCGAAAGGACGTTCAGCGCAGCAGGGGGGATTGTGACCGATAAGCGTACTCGCCTAGCTCACCACAGTGTTAACTACCTCACATTTCTAAAAATGAATGAGGCATGGATCTCGGAGGAATTCAACACATGTGATCAGTAGACCATGTATATGTCTATAAACAATTTTTGGAATCAAGCACACAGACCTTCTTAATTCATTTGGCTCACTTCCCTGACCCAAAAAAGCACACCGTACTATATGCCCCTACCCTCCTCTTTGAAGAGGTTGAGCGGTGTCATATTTCTACTGGGGCTGCTTATTATGAGGGGTTCCCACCATCCCTGTGCTGTGCTGACTTCCTCCTGGGTGTTCTTATTATGAGGGGCTCCCACCATCCCTGTGCTGTGCTGACTTCCTCCTGGGGGTTCTTATTATGAGGGGATCACACCATCCCTGTGCTGTGCTGACTTCCTCCTGGGGCTGCTTACGGTGCTGCTGTCAGCGCTGTATGTCACGGAGCTGCTGTCAGCGCTGTATGTCACGGAGCTGCTGTCAGCGCTGTATGTCACGGAGCTGCTGTCAGCGCTGTATGTCACGGAGCTGCTGTCAGCGCTGTATGTCACGGAGCTGCTGTCAGCGCTGTATGTCACGGAGCTGCTGTCAGCGCTGTATGTCACGGTGCTGCTGTCAGCGCTGTATGTCACGGAGCTGCTGTCAGCGCTGTATGTCACGGAGCTGCTGTCAGCGCTGTATGTCACGGTGCTGCTGTCAGCGCTGTATGTCACGGAGCTGCTGTCAGCGCTGTATGTCACGGAGCTGCTGTCAGCGCTGTATGTCACGGAGCTGCTGTCAGCGCTGTATGTCACGGAGCTGCTGTCAGCGCTGTATGTCACGGAGCTGCTGTCAGCGCTGTATGTCACGGTGCTGATGTCAGTGCTCTGTATTACGGTGCTGCTGTCAGTGCTCTGTATCTCCTGCACCCTCTTGTTTGCCTACCCTGGTCCCTGACCTTCCCTCTCCTCCATTGCCTTCATTAGCTCCATAGTCCTGAATTGTCAGAACAATTTCCCAAATAAAAAAAAAAATGCTTGTAGTTATCGATCCCAAATTCACCTCATACATGTATTATGCTATTGTCCAGGTGGTGGGACTACGTGCTACCCCCTAATAATTACCCCGTGGCCGCAAATTCGACCTAAAGGTTTGCGAAATTCGCCTCCCATTGAAGTCAATGGAGCCCGCGGCGAACGGTCGTTTTCGCGAACGTTTGTGTCCGTTCGCGTTTCGCGTTCGCGAAACGTCCCGTCGGAAGTTCGTCCATCACTAGTGACAAGTCCCAACACCAAACGATATGCTTCTGTAAGTAGGTATCTTCTAGTTCTTTCACCACGGGTGACCACCACGGACAAGTCCTAACACCAACTATATGCTTCTATAAGTAGGTATCTTCTAGTTCTTTCACCATGGGTAAAAAAAGAAACTGAGGGAAGGTGGCAACTCACCAGAGGTGTTTGACACCTTTTCACAGGATGGTCAAAATGTGCAATTTGGAAAGCCAGATTGGTTCCACTGCTAACACCACTCCACTCCAATGTTCCCTCAGGAAAGAACTAGGATATGTGAAATGACTCCACAGGAGACACAATTAAAAGGTCTTCATAGAGCAGTATATTTATTGTAGGTATAAAAGCAAGTAGTAAAAGATTGCACTCATATGTAGCTGTGCCTGAATCCTGACACTAGGTGTTTACAGCATGTGCAGATATGGCTTATTCCTCCGGCACTAAGGTGCGATTCACACCTCGCTCTGTGTTATAACCCAGATCGATTATCACACAGGACCCAGAAGTGACGAATCCCCAACTCTGACATACGTGTCACCGTACTTGGTGTCTTCAGGAAGTGATGAACCTCCATTTCCGGTTTACATTTATGTTGATAGACTGGTTTCTATTGGCTAGGCTCCTCGAATATGGAGAATGGGGACAAATATATTGGGGAAATTTTTTGTCAAAGAATGACGATCTGCTCTTGCTGACTGCACCATTCAATATTAATACACATGTATAAACACGGCAATAAAAGTATGGTTTTACATTTAAGTAACTTGATCAGTGGCGGCCCGCAATGCAGGACGCAGGGGCTCCGCCCCCCTATCCATGCATCCGGTCCCCTTGTCTACATGTGGGGCACCAGACGCATGGATTCCAATGGGTTTTTTTTTTTGAAGCACGTGATTAGAGCCAGAGGCACAGCAATAAAGGTATGTTTTTTTTTCCCCTTAAGTAACTTGATTAACATTCATGTCCAGTTTAGAAGCAAGCATTGTAACAAACGCAGATTTAACTAACATGTTTGAGCATACCAATTATGGGAAATCCCCTACTGTGACACCCTCTAGTGAGGACCAACTAAAGTGCCAACTAAAGTGCCAGTGTATAAAAGCTCCTCCCTTCCTCTTCCTTCTCCATTCTGTATGCACACGAGGAGGAGGGAGGAGCAGGGACGTGCTGATATCAGGTCTGTAGAAGGTTTTTATTATGCTCTGTAGATGGAGGAGGAAGGGGGACAGAGCGGCTGGGTAGAAGGTAGAAAATCTGTGGAGTGATTGAGGGGTTAGGAGGATTTGTGCTGGGGGGTCTTTTGCAGGGGGAAGATATGCTAGATAAGATATGTCCCAGGCATTTTACAATCATATAGCGTATATAGGTATTAACTTGTCTAATCTTATAGTTAGCTAGTCTATTAAAACTGATAATGTTACTCTTGATATTACAATCATAAAAGGTTAGCTATGAAAACAAACACACTGCTTAGTAAAACAACATCTTATTTATTTCCCAAGAAAATATGAAATGCTAACATAAAAACACTAAATGAAAATATTACAGAGCATATAATATACAAAAACATCAAAGATACGTTACGTAAGGTCGTCCCCTAGATATTGCCTCGTCAGCTGGGCTGTAAATAGCAAGAAAGGGCCATGAGGCACAAGGGCCATCAGGCAAGAGAGCCAAGAGAGTTATTTCCCTTCGGTGTGCACTTTTAGGCCCCTTTCACACAGTATGTCCATATTTCATCCATCCGTTTGCGGATGAAATACGGACATACATGCATTCCTATGGGATAGCGGGTGTCTGCGGATGAACATCCGCAGACACCTGATATCGTCTGTCTCTGCTATGGTCCGATTCTGCAGACGAAGGAAAATCCTATTTTTATATCCGTCTGCAGGGCTAATCGGAAGAACATGGACAGACGGTAAGTGTTCATCCAATCCCCCATAGAGGAGACCGGAGATCTGACAGGGTGGCCGGCTCAGCGGGGATAAACAGAGCGATCCCCGCTGAGCAAGCGGATCATCACGGGGTGGATCATTACAGATTCATCCCGTGTGAAAGGGGACTTAAACTGCATTCAGACCCCCTCATACACTACACCCCACTAGCCTTCTGTCCAATGGGATATTACCAAGAAGCAGTCATTTTAATATATAATTTCTCTGTCCATCCTCTAGGCATCCTGCTGTATTGTCCTCTAGGGGCAGTATTTGTCCATGAATCATCGCTATGTGACCTGGGTCATTTACAGTGTTAGCTGGCCCTTTAAACTTCTGTAGCTCAACTTCATCAATCATCTTGGTAGCAATGGCTCTCTTTGAAGCTTGCTTGCAGAGTGTTAATCAAGATTTCAATCTTATCACACCAGTTGGTCTAGAGCCAAGCTATTGTTCCTATACTTCTCCTGCCAGGGGCATGGCATGAATCGACACACTGCTGGGTCAAATTTCAACTTCCAACTTAAGTCACCTGGTTGTATCAACCAGAAAGAAAACTCCAGAAATATGATATTAAACCATGTTGCCTTCCAACACCACTAAAGGTGTTAGTATTAACCTATCCCTGGGGATAGATGTGCCTGGGTAAAGTGATGTATGGACAAACACATTTTTAATTGGTTGGTAGGCAAAGAAAATAAGGGATAAAAATAATTTTCCAAAAAAAATAAAAGGGAAGGAAGAGAACACACATCAGCCCTAGTGTGATACCATTTATTGGACCATACAATTAAAAACTGGTGAGTTTCCACCTTCCCCTTGAGCACCTGTGGTAAAAGAACTAGAAGATACCTACTTATAGAAGCATATCGTTTGGTGTTGGGACTTATCACAATGGACTTTTTATCACAATGGACTTTTTATATTTGTTTGCATATTATGTCACTGTTTTCAATTGAGCTTTGAAGTCATCCATTATGGTTTAAACTGTATTTATTTCATTGATACCTATTTATATGAGCACAGTAAGCGCCATTTCCTTTACACGTTTTTTCAAGCATTCAGGTGACAGGTTGATTTCTTAAAGGGGCAGCTACACATTTGCTTATATTTAGAGCGGATCTTCAGTTGTTTTTTCAACTTTCCATCTATTAAAGCGTCTACCCTTGTTGTTTTATCTTTGGATAGTAAAACATTTTTCTTCTTCCAGTAAATACCTTATACAGCCCACTATCTGTTTCTTTAGCCTTTCATTGGCCTAGGCTTATAACATCATGCACAGTTCTCTCTCTCACTCTCATGAGAGTTTTCCAGGAAGGAAGGGAGGGGGGATGAGTCATAAGAGGGCCAATGAGAGCTGCAGAGCTGGAGGTGTGCTTCTGTGTGTCTGTGTAAATCCAGGAAGTGAACAGACAACAGCTACAGCTGCCAATAGTTCAAATGGATGCAGCCAGACTCAGTGGAGGGAGATTTCTGCAGCATAGTTGGCAAGTACAGAATCACAGTATATATAAAATCATATGCAAAGAGGTTGGAGGGAAGCTTCAGAATGGCAAAGATGTTTTTTTTTACAAATTATGTGAGCAGATTGCAGTTTCGCTTTAACGCATACATTTTTTTGGGCGCCATTCTTTGGTAATTTGACACATGCACATGCTTCTTTATTATGCTGCCACTTAAAGGAGAAGTATGGCCAAAGATCTTTTGACCATACTTCTCCTGTAGATCACAGGACTGCACTTCGTTCTGAGCATTGGAGGGGCAGAGCACAGAGCCGGTGCCTGGAGGCCAAGAACCGAGCTATCAGCGGTTTTAGAGGCATCAGGGGGAGATATAGCATTGGACTGATGCTGCTTTCACCTAGGGACATATGTGTGTGTGTGTTTTTTTTTTTTTATTAAATCCCAAACTTCTCTTTTAAAGTCTAAGTGAAGCCAAAATAAAAAAAAACAGTACGGTGTGTCCCTTCTGCTGACAACTCTTCTGTGAAGTGAGATTCTACTACATCCATCCCCCACCCTCACTGCCATAATTATTTTGATGCAGCATGGGTTAAAAGAACTGTGGGAGCTGTCACAGGCTCTCATAAAGTGTGCCCAACTATGCCCATCCTTTCTTCCCAGCTGCTTTATTCATTATTATTACTGTGCTCCGAATGGAGGAGGTTGACCTTTTAATCGTCCACCTATCCTCCATTCATAGGTGGTGTTTTATTCAAAGGCTTACAGCAGAATTAAACTCCAAAACGAAAACATTTTATATACAGCAGTTTACCAATTCTTAGATGTTTTTTTTCAATTTTCCCCCTTTATTTTCGCCTGGTTATGCATTTTGGGGATAAAGGTTTTACATGAAAAAAGCTGACCACTATAAGCACCCCTGTCAGTGTTAAATGGTTTGTCTTAACACTCTAACTGCCATTTTTTCTGGACAACTTGGTCTGTTATGCCCTGTACACACGGTCGGACTTTCCGACGGAAAATGTGCGATCGGATCTTGTTGTTGTCAGAAAATCCGATCGTGTGTGGGCTCCATCTGACTTTTCCCGGTTGGAATTTCTGACACACAAAGTTTGAGAGCTGGATCTAAAATTTTCCGACAACAAAATCCGTTTAAATTCCGATTGTGTGTAGACAATTCCAACGGACAAAGTGCCAAGCATGCTCAGAATAAATTACGAGACGAAAGCTATCGGCTACTGCCATCTTTATAGTCCCGTTGTACGTGTTCTACGTCACCGCGTTCTGAGCAATTGGATTTTCCATCTGAAAAAATCTGACGGATTTTGTCGTCGGAATGTCCGGCCGTGTGTACAGGGCATAAAAGGAAGCTGAAAAACAATGGACTTACTGGCCAAATCACAAGGTGGATATAAAGTGGAAAAACAAATGCAGCCATCACATCTACGAACTGGTAAGCTACAATATATTACGTTTTTGTTTTCTTTGTTTTTGGGTTTGATACCAATTTAAAGTGGTTGTAAAGGCTCAAGGTTTAATAGAATGCATGAAGATAAAAAAAACTTCTGTGTGTAGCAGCCCCCCTAATACTTACCTGAGTCCCATCTTGATCCAGCAAAGTGCATGAGAGCAGCGGCTTTCCCATTGGCTCCCGCTTCTGTCAATCACAGCCAGTGAGCCAATGAGGGTATAACTGGGGTTGGGCTGAGCCACGCGCCAAGTGTGAATGGACACTGAGAGCGAGCCTGCTCTGGTGCCCCTATAGCAAGCTGCTTGCTAAGGGAGCACTCAGCAGGAGGGAGGGGCCAGGAGCGCTGGCAGGGGACCGGAGAAGCAGAGAACCTGCACAGAGCAGGTAAGTGCAGGTTTGTTATTTAGAAAAAAAGATTGCGTTTAATACCACTTTAAGGGTTTTTTTTGTCAATATACCCCAATCTACTATTCCTGAAAGTTTATAATTTTTAAAACTTTCAGTAAGCCACTAAAATGTATTGCTTTGATATACTGTTAAATTTTATATTTTGCATTTTCTACCTGTATATTAGTTTTGCAAATAAACTAGACTTTCCCTTGAAGATCTGCCCATTTTATCTTACCTGATCGTAGCTTTCAGCCTCTACGTGACTTTTCTTACGAAGTTGCTTGGCTACAGATTTTGGCAACATTTGATGGAGAAGCTCCTCAGCTAAACGCCTCTCTTTTTTCAGGTCTTCTGTTCTTTCCTTGAGGTTTTGAGCATAGTTCTGAATCCACTCGGTCATCTGTTTAAAGGACACTAGGACAATTGGGTATATAAGACACGATACAGTCAGGAGAGTCACCTTCAGGCTAAGGGTGGACAAGATGTCTTTGGATTTGTTGCTGAGCTTTTTATAACCCTCCCGATAAAAACATTCTTGAAGAGACGCTAGACCACCGACCAAGGCATGATGGTCAAATACTGATAAATTTGAGAATGGCGTTAAAAAATATATATTGTGGTACTTGATTAAAAACCTAGATATATTGTAGCTATCCATCCAGCAACTGCATAGAGTATCTGAGGTATACAAGGCATAATTAAGCATAGTATGGGTTTCGAACTCTAGAGGTTGAAGATCTGTAGAAGATGATAGAGTAGAACCATTTGTGCGAAGCATCTCTTCCTGGGCTCTTATTAGAATATGCAAAGATAGCACATCCGCCCAAACATAGTTTGTTTTAGTGATGTTTAGGTCTTCATTTAGGTCTACAAAGTTGTCCAATATCTCGGAAATGATTGTTGACAACCAATCCCTAAAGTCACCCTCTGTAATGTTTTCAGACATTAATAGTACTTTATCTAGTAAAATCTCACAGATGCGACTAACCTCAGCTGTGTCCTCACATAAATCCTGTGCCTCATCACAAAACAATCCAGTTTTATTCAATAACAGGGTTTGACGGCCTGTCAAATTCATGTGGTCCCAACAGCAGAAGGTCCTCTGGTCTTGAAGGAACTGTATGAATTTTATGGCTATTAAATCTGTGCAAGATGAAAAGGCTTGAAGGGCAGCTTCTGTGTTCCTCCACTCCATTATACAGTCTCGTAAATCGATGGTGATGGAACCGAGAAGAGTGAGCAGGGAAACCATACAAGCCCCCAATATTCTTCGGACTGTTGGATTGCTACCAAACATACATGGGGATGGGTACCTAAAAAGTTGTACATAAAAGGGTATTCTCTTATATGTGTCACACTAGACATGGTTGACAAACATTTCTAAAAATAAAAGCTTTATTATTTCAACCAACCAACCATCAACCAACCAGACCAGGTTCAGGAGTCCAGCTACCAACTGCCTCAATTTTCTCCTTTGTCACCCACAGCAACAGTTGGTGAAAACAAATCCCTTTATAATAACAGAAGATAGGGAATAGACATGGATTTTAGTGAAAATATATATATTTTTTCAAATTAGGTACATAGGGGGTTATTTACTAAAGGAAAATCTACTTTGCAAGTTCACTTGAAAGTAAAGTTGCTGTAGATCCGAGGGGGGCATGCAAGGAAAATATAAAACAGCATTTTAGCTTTCACATGATTGGATGATAAAATCGGCAGAGCTTCCACTCATTTCAGATCTACCCTTTAGTTTTAGAGCGACTGCACTTTCAAGTGCACTTGCAGTGCAAAGTGGACTTGCCTTTCATAAATAACCCCCATAGTGTCACCATACATACTCAAGGGCTTCCCACAGCATATGTCACCTGTATAGTATCTGCTGACCTTCCAAGGGATGCTTGGTTTGGTGATCAGATCCTGGTTTTGACATCCTTTGGAAAGTCAGCGGATACTATATAAGTGACAAATGGCGTGGTAAGCCCTTGAATATGTATGGCGACACTTTGAGGTTTATTTATTAAAGCTGGAAAGTGCAAAATCAGGCTTACTTCTGCATAGTAGCCAATCGGCTTCTAACCTCAGCTTGTAAAATTAAGCTTTAACAATAAAACCTAGAAGCTGATTGGTTTGTATGCAGAAGTGAGCCAGATTTTGCACCATTCTGCTTTAGTAAATAAACACCTATCTACCTTATTTGAAAAAAATGAGGATGTTTTTTATACTATCAGAATGTTTCTTAAACATTTTCGGATGCTTCCACGGGGTCCCTGGTGAAGCAGTTTTATACTGCGAAACGCATTGGCACAGACATGGGATTTGTTAGCATCTAATCTACTTATGCATAATGTTTAATCTTATATGTAATGTAATATGTATGTGATGTTTATGCAGTGATTGTGTCATACTCCACCTTTTTTTTTAACAAGATGTAATAAATCTTTATTTTATTTCAAATGTGTTATCGGTTTTAGTACAATGCCTTTAAAGTCCCCTGGTTTTTGAAAAGAAATGTCCTTGTTTGTTGAAATAATTTTACAGTCTCATGGAACCCCCTGCAAATAATGAATATAGCTCCACCTCACTGTACATTAATAGGATGGTCAGTGGGAAGAATCTCCCCTCTTACAGATAGCTAAAAAGATCATTAGTGTCAATGGGAACTTATGTGAGAGGCAGATGTTGCTCTTTGGTCAAGCAACCCCCAACATGCTCTGAAGCAGCATTTCTCAACCTTTTCAACACAGAGGAACCCTTGAAATAGTTCTCTAGTCTCAGGGAACCCCTGCTAAAAATGAGAAATCTACAACTCGTGATACATTAGTGTGATGGTCAGTGGGAAGAATGGTCCTTACACTTGTGGTCATTGGGAAGAATTACCTCCTTACAGATAGTTAAAAGATCAATGGTGTCAGTGGGAACTTATACAAGATTCAGAAATTGGCTAATGCTGAAGGAACCCCTAGCACCCTCTGAAGGAACCCTAGGGTTCCACGGAACCCTGGTTGAGAATCACTACTCTGGAGGAACCCTAAAGTTCCATGGAACCCTGGTTGAGAAAGGCTGCCTTATACAATGTGATCTAATTTGCTCTAAAGGGTAAAAATTCCTTTCTTATCCCCAAAGGCAATCGGATACTCTTTGGATAAACGTTCTGCAGTGGAGATCAGCCATCAAATCCTGAACGTTTTTGCATTGAGATTTCTATGCCAAAGAGAAAAATGTAATTTTCAGTACGGTGCCAGTGCAGCAAAGCAAACTCTGAATTTGCATTTGCCAACTCTGGAAAATTAATTTAATACAAAATAATATCTGTATGTTTTATTTTTTATTTAAAATCTACGGAACCACTTCATAAACATCTGGAAATATTTAGGGATGGTGGCCAAAAAAGGTACACATTTATAATGCTTTTCCCTACATAACATGTCAGTTAAATAGTATGGCATACAAGGGAAAGTTGGATTTATTGTTACAGTTTACACTGGAGTGGGGATACAAATTAAAAAAATAAACATAACAATAAAAATTAAAAAATAAGCAACAGTGACCTGGCAGAATTTTTGTTAAAAAAGCCCCAAGTAATAGGCATGCTACAACCGTACTCGGCCTGAGCAGTACTTGCTAAGACTTGTAGTTCTACATTGGCTCTACAGTCTTATCTTGCTCCCCTCAAACAGACACAGCCGCCTCTACACTACAAATTGTATTAAAATAATAGATGATGGTCCACAGCAAGCAAGCGATGGAACCTTACGCAGTCCTTATAGGTGGTACTTACCTGCAGTCCTGGCAGACATTCTCAATGTTGCTCTTTTTCTGTCCCTTCGTAGACATCTTGCTGTGTATCAGGTTGATTTTGCTCTTCAGGGAAGCAGAGGACAAGGCAGCAGAGGGGAAGAGGTCACTTTTCTCACTCCTATGGGCTCCAGACATGGCAGTTGAGTGGGGATGTTACAGAGTTTCCTAGAGGGCCTGCAGTCGGAAGCATCTGTATCAACTAAAAATGTAGTGCACACCGCATATCCACAGCTAATATAGACGCCGCTCTGTCCTAGAGTACAAAGAAGAATCACGGCATACGCTCATCACAGGGAACTTCATTATCATCAGCCCTGGTCCTAGCGTACTGGTGTATACAACCAAGGGCAATTAACAAAAAAAAAAAAAAACATTTTATAAAGTGAATCATTCTTCTGAATAATGGAATAATGGAAAGCCAATACATTCCATTCACTTTCAATTTCCTTTTCAAATAATTGGTATAAATGAAAGTTTACTAACATATGTGCCTTTGCTGAAAAAAAAAAAAAGATAATTTATATTTTTCTCCTTGGATACTTCATGCTCAGCAGCTTGCAAACCTGAAACCATCAATCTACAGAATCTACAGCATCCAGCAGCAGAATGGATGGGCTTAGGATTCATGTACACAAGACGCTTTTACAACCTCTCCTGAATGATTTACCTTGACAGATAGTAACCCGCGTTTAAAATGTGGCATTCTCCACATTTGCGTTTAGACGCATTTTAAATATATATATTTTTAAATAGCCAAAAATTATAAAACGCCTGTGAACGAAACGTGGCGAAATGTGAGTTGCCGCGTTTAGAAGCTTCTGGCATTTGAAATGCCTGTAAACCCAGCTTATGAATGCATTTTTTTTTGCGTTCCAAAACTCAACTGCCTAGAAAGTACCGTAAACAACCCTGTGTACATGTACTGATAAGATAACATAGAGGAGAGTTCAGGGGCAGTTGAAAAAAAAACTCCCAACTGCCCCTAAACGTCCGTTTACTAGCAGCAGTGTACATGAGGCCTTAAAGCGGGATTCCACCCTAAAGTGGAACCTCCGCTGATCGGATCCCTCCCCCCCTCCGGTGTCCCAATTGACACCTTTCAGGGGGGAGGGGGTGGAGATACCTGTCAAAGACAGGTATTTTCACCCACTTCCGGGCATAGACTCCCGTGGGAGTCTACGCCATTTCCTGCCCTGCCGCGCTGTCTGCTGGGACACACACGGGTCCCAGTGACAGCGCGGAGATTTCCTATTGCGCGGCGCGGCTCGCGCATGCGCAGTAGGGAACCGGGAAGCGAAGCCGATTCGCTTCACTTCCTGATTCCCTCACCTAGAATGGTGGCGACAGCAGCCGAGGGCCGAGCGATCGATCGGCCTCGGCTGCAGGCATCGCTGGAACCCGGGACAGGTGAGTGTCCATTTATTAAAAGTCAGCAGCTGTAGTATTTATAGCTGCTGGCTTTTAATATTTTTTTTTTGGTGGAATCCCTCTTTAAAGTCGTTGTAAACCCTTACAGACCACTTTGACCTACAGGTAAGCCTAGATTAAGGCTTACCTGCAGGTCCATGAACTATCTCCTAAACCTATACGGTTGGAGATATTTGCAAAAAGACAGTCACCGCTGTCTACGGCACACTGAGCATGCCGCTGCTAACAGCGACATGCCGTTAGTGGCGGCTCCCATGCGCATGCGCGGGAGTGACGTCATCGCTGCTCCTGTGCTGTGAGTGGCCGGAGCAGCGATGCCCGGATGAAGATGGACGCTTCGTGCTACAAGGGACAGCGGTGACATCGCTGGCTCCTGTGTCAGGTAAGTGACACATAATGGGCAACTATGCAATGCATAGTTGCCCATTATGCTTTACCTTTGCAGGGAGACAAAGAGGAAATAAACCCATCAGGGTTTACTTCCTCTTTAAAATTGAACTCCGGGCAAATACATTTTCTTTTGAAAATATTCCTTAATAACTACAAAGGATATAAATGCACTTTGTTTACTAAATGGCATTACAAACCTAGATACTAGCTTGTGTACATAGCCTGTGGGAGGGGCCAAACAGCTCCACCCCCTACAGGCCTCGTGCAGAAAACTACAGGAAGGGGTGGAGACAAGACCAGTCACCCTGCACAAAAAGAGAGAGCAGCAGTGGCCGGTCTTTATCATGAAAGCCAAGGCTGGGGCAAGGGGAGGGGCAGCTGCCCTGGGTGCAGCGGTTTATTGTAGGGATAGAATACCTTTTGCTACAAGGCTTATAGAAATAGTGACAGCAGCATCATGACTCTTGTCAGCTCAGAGCTGGAAGTGGAGGAGAAGAGAGCTGGGAGAAGGCGTGGGCTGTGATTCTCTCTCCCTCCTCCTTGCCAGTGCAGCTCTCCTGTATTAAGAAGCCAGCAACTGTGTGTACAGAAATACAAGAGCACTGCACTGGCAAGAAGGAGGTGCTGGAGGGGAAGAGAAAACATAACCAACACAGATCATTGCTGGAGGTGGCCAGGAGAGGAGAAGAGAGCCAGGAGCAGGCAGGGGTGGAGTTCTGTTTCCCCCTCCAGCTTCTCTTTACTGCCAGTGCAGTGAACCCCCTTGATGTCAGAACAGACAAAACATGTAGGGGCGGAGCCTGACAATGCGAGTAAATAGGAACTGTGTCTTTTCATTTTTGCTGTCTCTGTGACCTGGGAAGGATTGGGTGGCTAGTAGGTGGCAGCTTCTTTCTATGTTTTTACTGACACATCTATACACTTGATTTTAAGCTTATGCTTTAACAGATTTTGTGAGTACCTTGAATACTTGTGTTAAACAGATTAGGATATTTAAGATACTGCACTATGGAAGTCTGTTTATTTGTTATTTTCATGCTGGCTATGAAAACTACCAACTGTATTAGTGGTGGTGGTCATTTTGGATGATTGGTGGTGGTCATCAAATTTTTACACTTGGAAGACTCATACTGGTGATGGGAATTTTTGAGTTATTGAACCATTGGATTGCTTCATTTGAACTTATTTCATTTGAAATTAAAGTCATTGTAAACGTTAACCTTGTAAAACAACACATTCAGTTGAAAATAGAAATGAAAGGAAAAACATTTTTGTATAGATATAATAAAACATTCTAAATACCTTTTTCCCCTTTTTTAGAAGTGATCATATTCCCTCTGTTCTCAGCTGCATAAGCGCTGGGGGGAGGAGAAGCAGCAGCACACTGAGCTTCCCAGTGAATGGCTGTGCAGCAGGGGTCGTGTCAGGACAAGTCTGATCACTGGAGGAGAGCATGTCTAAACTCGGGCAGGGGGGGCAAAGTGAAATGCATTGGGGGCATGACCAGGGCGGAGTCCAGGCTGGGGTTGTCACTCCATTCATTGCAACGGGACATGGTAGATGTGCGACTTCCTGGGGTCACCCTTCCTTTATTGGTGGAGAGCAGGCTGAGTTGCCATCATAGCTAGAGAACTGACCACCGTGTGTTCTCCTGCTTAGTGTGGTTAGTTTTTAATAGGAAAGCAAGGGGACTGGCAGGGACACCGGGGATTTCACACAAAGTAAGCAATACAAAGAGAACAGGATACTTTTCCATATAAGTACATGATATAGCAGGCACATATCAGGAATGTGATGTGTTGGGGTAACAAACGCTTTAATTTTTGTAAACATATTTTCATGTATTGTTCAGAGGACTTTATTTAATCACGATATTTAAACCCTTGGCGCCTCCCAGGGGTTTCAGATGCCGGGGGCAGGGCGGGGTTTATGATCATGTGACTGCCGTGGTGGAAGCTTTCTGCTAGCCGCCGGTAACTGTGCTGGGACCACGCAGGGTACAAGCTCTTGACGCAGCTTGTTTTGCAATATTGCACACAAATATACGGCCACTCCACCCCAAGGCCCACCCGCCGAGAGGCCGCATATTTGCGCGCTGTCGATGCCAAGAGGTTAACGAATGATTTATTGTGACTGAATTTTCACACTGTTAGGAGCATGCAGTGCTCCTGCTCCTCAATCCAGCATCCTGGTTTTGGCTGTGGCATTCTCCTTGTCTGTCTGTCCACCTGCAAGGTGATTTATGTGGCCAGTCTCTGGGTGAAGACCAAACCTGATTTAGGCGAGCCAAGCCTGCAGTCTCATGCTTGTGATAGTGAGTGTAATACATGCTCCAAGCTCTCTGTCTGTTTGTCCTGCTCTGCTGTTTGGAGTCCCTCGCTAATGATCTTGGATTGGATATCTACTACTCTCTGAACTCTGTCTGCCTTTTTACTACGGATTGACCCCGACTATTCTGAACATTGCCCGCCCTGTACCTGGACTGTCATTAAACCACTCGTCCTATCTGCCAATTGCAAGTACCTGTTCACTTTTCTCAGATTGCGCCTGGTAGTCAGGGACTATAGCATTGTGTATAAGACCTGGGGCAATCGAGTATCGGTAGACTTGCTTGACTTATGTAAAGTATGTCTGACCACCTGTGTTAGGAGAAAGCTAACTGATAACTGATATTTGTTGTTATTGAACCAGCGCTGTGTAGCGCCGGCTCCTGAAGAGCATGCGCTATGTGTTTTTAAAATGTAATTTATTTATTTAAAATTCCTAAAGCCGCAGTTGGGTTTTAGGGTCAATTATACCAAATTATGGTTTCAGTACCAGTCTAGCTGAATTGCACTGGGTTCTGCTTGGCCACAGGTGTCACTGTCACTACTGGCAAGTGTGAGAACATTTAGCTAGGCGCATTGGGTGCCATTCTTTCTCTGAACCAGCTCAGTGGGAGTGTCATCTTGCTGTGCATTCTGGGAGAGGGTACTTAAGGTACTGACGTCACGTGCTTCTGGGTTCCGGTCCAGAAGATCTGTCTGTCTGTTTGGTCCTGGTCCTCCTGACCAGCCCCCATGGCCCTCATGGCCTGGGGTACGGATCCATCCAATTTCGAGTCTGGGGGCTGGCTAGCCCGAGGCAAAGTAACTGGAAGGAGGATTCAAAGGTGATCCGGTGCCATCTCATCTGTGGAGAGGCCCAGAAACTGGAGAAGCAACCAGTGGAGGACTCTTCGGGAGAAGGCCACGCATAAGGCATGCTTCTCAGAAGGAGCCTGGAGGCTCAGTTGAAAGACACCAAGGGAATCTACACTCATACGGTATTGCCGGACCGGCTGCGAGATTCTGGTACCGTATGATAGCTCTCTAAATTTATCTACATCCTTCAGTTACATCAAGTCTGTGGCAGAGACTTTATTCACAAGTGTTCTACATCCAAGTCTGTGGCAGAGACTTTATTCACAAGTGTTCTACATCCAAGTCTGTGGCAGAGACTTTGTTCAAGTGTTCTACATCCAAGTCTGTAGTAGAGGCTTTGCTTTACTCAAGCACTCTATCGGCTGCTAGGCCTAGTGAGAGGAGGTCTATCCGGTAGCTGTGAGAATTCAGTTGTGAGCGGCAGTTCTCTGGATTTCTATAGTGAGAGACTTCCTATCTTTTGCAGTTCCTAAACTTAGTACCTGAACTTCCTACCTAACCCTAAACCCTTTATTGAGAGACTGTTCTGTCTACTTGTTGTCAAATAAATATACCAAAAGTGGATCCAGTGTCAGTTTCTGCAGTTCTTTGGGCCATATACCTCGGGAAACCCCTAGACCAGGGGTGTCCAAACTTTTTTCAAAGAGGGCCAGATTTGATGAAGTGAACATGGGTGAGGGCCGACCAATTTGCCTGACATTCTTTGAACCTTTAAAATTTGGTCGTCCAAGCACTCATGCACTGCCCAACAAGAATTTTCTTGCCTTTGTCGTGCTCATTCCCAACACACAGACGAATGCTCTGCTCTTTAGGGGTACCGTTAATTCTTATTGGTACTCCACACATTGGAAACGTGGGGTGCTTTTGGTGCAGTGCAATTTTAAAAAAAATCTCAGGGACTTCTTTCCCTGCTTTTTTTTGGGTAGGGAAGCCCATTGAAATGCATGGGCTGCCCTACACGCAGCATGCAGTTACGCAGATGTGAACCAATGGCTTGTTGGAGGGGCAGTAAAACCACATGGTTAAGCTGTTTTTACCACCCCCGACTTCTCCCCCTTTAGCTGCAGAAGGAGCAGCTGTGGCTGCAGCTGCTGGTATACCCAGGGTGAATGGGCCTGCACTGCAACTACCCCGCAACTGTGTGGATTGCACAGTTGTGGTATAGTGATGCTGCATTTACATTCTTAAAACAGGTGGTGAGGAGGCAACATAATGCATCTTTACCGCCTTTCAAATGCCTCTGAAAAGCGATCTGTGTATGGATTGCTTTTCAGAGTAGCAGCAGTCCTGGCTGCTATCACACACACAAGCCCCACAAGAGCAGTTCTGATGGTACAAGAATGGGGGGGGTCTGGATTAAAAGTAACACACAGACACACACATACAGACACATGCATATACTTACATACATACAGACACATGCATACACATACATACAGACACATGCACGCACATACATACATACATACATACATACAGACATACATACAGACACATACAGACACATACATACAGACACATGCACGCACATACATACATACAGACATACATACAGACACATTCACACACATACAGACACGTGCATACATAAACATACAGACACATGCATACACATACATATAGACATACATACAGACACATGCAGACACATATACAGACACATGCACACACATACAGACACATGCATATACACACATACAGACATACATACAGACACATGCGTGCACACACATACATACAGACACATGCATACACATACATACAGACACATACACACACATACAGACATACACGCACATACATACAGACATACATGCACACACATACAGACATACATGCACACACACATACAGACATACATGCACACAGATACATACAGACACACATGCATACACATACATACAGACACACATGCACACACACACACATACATGCACACATACATACACACAGAAACAAACAGACATACATGGACACACACACACGCATACAGACATACATGCACACACACACACATACATGCAGACATACATCCACACACATACAGACATACATGCACACACACACATACAGACATACATGCACACACATACATACATACAGACATACATGCACACACACACACATACAGACATACATGCACACACACACATACATGCGCACACACACACACAAACAGACAGACATGCACACACTTACATACATACAGACACACATGCACACACATACATACATATAGACACACATGCACACACATACATACATATAGACACACATGCACACACACATACAGACACATAAATAAAGCCTTTTTAAAACGAATTTAGCTTGTAGCATAGTACAGTACCTTTCTAGGTTCCTCATTCAGCCAGGTACTGCACTGTAGGGGGAAGCAGAGAGCACAGCACACTCCTCTGCACTTTACTTTGACTTTTGAAGCAGACGGAGCTTCACACAGTGCCGGGGATCCGGCTCATCTGACAGCCCTGATCCCGCAGCACACCAGGCGGGCCGTTCAAAACCGGACCGCGGGCCAGACTTTGGACATGCCTGCCCTAGACGTGCACAAGGTCAGAAGGTAACGGTAAGCCCAATTAAACCAGCCGCTCCTTCGGGGGTCAGTGCTACAGCTGCAATTATTATTTTATTTTATCAGTGCAGTGATCCTGTGCTATACACATGGCTGCTGGCTTCTTTAACCAGTTTCCAACCGCCTGCGGTACATGTACTGTGGATAGGTGGCAACTACAGGCTAAGTGAGGTACCTGTACGTCACTTACCACATGCACACTTACATGCCCCCCCCGGGGGAATGAACATGTCGCTCCCATGACCACTGTGTTCACCTAACACAGTGGATTGCAGTTACCGGTACCTGGCTGCTTCGATTGGCCAGGGGATTATGTGATTGCTATGCGATCACATGATCACAATGTCAACCAAGCTGTTATGAATGAATTCATTCATAACAGCTGTGTTTCCTATGCTGTGATTGGCCCACAGCTATCACATAGTACCTGGGCCTGTACCAGGTGATTATTAGTTGTAGCCAATCACAGATCACTAGTAATCACAGCTGTCCCAGAGTAGTACAGTGTAACTTTGGTGACTCTGAACTACTCCAATAAAAGTATGTAAAAAAAAAAGGTCAATTATTTAAAAAAAGTTAAAAAAGTGTAATATATATATATTTTTTAACACACTTTTTCTTTTTTAGTCAGTGTCCCTGATCACCGTCACACCAGTCATATGATGACCCTATACTGCACTGGTGACAGTATGTAAAAAAAGATTGTGATAAAAAAATTACAACCTCAAAAAACTTGCAATGCTTCTTACTAAATGCCATCAGATTGCCTACTTTCTAAAAAGGGGTCATTTGGGGGGTGTTTGTACTTTCCTGGCATTTTGGGGCCTCGAGAAATGAGATATTGCATCAGTAAATCAGGATTGATCAATTTTCAAATATACATCCCATAGTTTGTAGACTCTATTACTTTCACACAAACCAATTAATATACACTTATTGTGATTTTTTTTATACCAAAGACATGTAGCAGAATACATTTTGGACTAAATTCCTGAAGAAATTACATTTTATTGGATTTTAATTTTTTTTTTCAAATTTTCAGTTTTTTGGTTTATATTGCAAGTGGTGTTTAACCACTTGCCCACCGGCTCACACCGATATACGTCGGCAGAGTGGCACGGGTAAGCAAAATCATGTACACGTACGTCGCTGCATCATCGGCGGCTAGCAGGCGTGTGAGAGCGCCCGCTGCGGGAGCGTGCCTGCGGACACGATGACCGCTGGTGGCCTATGGTCGTGACACGGAGCAGCAGAACGGGGAGGTTCCTATGTAAATAAGGCATTTCCCTGTTCTGCCTAGCAACTAGACAGGGATCTACTGCTCCCAGTGATCAGGAGCAGTGATCTATGTCATGTTCTAGTGAGCCCATCCCCCTACAGTTAGAACACGCCCAGGGAACACACTTAACTCCTTGATCACCCCCTAGTATTTAACCACTTCCCGGCCAGTGACATTTACACAGTAATCAGTGCATTTTTATAGCACTGATCGCTGTATAAATGCCAATGGTCCCAAAATAGTGTCAAAAACGTCAGATCTGTCCGCTGCAATGTCGCAGCCATGATAAAAAAACGCAAATCACCGCCATTACTAATAAAAAATAAAAAAACATGATGAAAATGCCATAAATGTATCCCCTATTTTGTAAACGCGACAAGTTTTGCGCAAACCAATCAATATACGCTTATTGCAATTTTTTTTTTACCAAAAAATATATAGAAGAATACTAAACTGAGGAAGAAATTCATTTTTTTTATATAGTTTTGGGGGATATTTATTATAGCAAAAAGTAAAAAATATTGTTTTTTTTTCAAAATGTTTGCTCTTTTTTTTGTTTATAGCGCAAAATTTTTTAAAAAGAGGTGATCAAATACCACCAAAAGAAAGCTCTATTTGTGGGGAAAAAAAGGACGTCAATTTTGTTTGGGTACAACGTCACACGACCGCGCAATTGTCAGTTAGAACGGCGCAGTGCCGTATCGCAAAAAAGGGCTTGGTCAGGAAGAGGGTAAATCCTGCCAGGGCTGAAGTGGTTAAATACTAACAAAATAAAGCTGTATTTGTGTGGAAAAAAAGGCTAAAAATGTAATTTGCAAATAGTATTGCATGACCGCGGAAGTGCCAGTTAAAGTAGTGCAGTGCTGAACAGCAAAAAAAGCCTGGTCATAAATGGGGTAAAACCTTCCGGAGGTTAAGTGGTTATACAGGACCTCTGTCAGACCATTGTTTATTTTCCCACTAATTTTTTTGCCACAAGTTTTTGGAAAGTCTGCTATGGGGGCACCCGTGCTGAGCTGCAGATCCTGTGTCCATTCAGACACGGAGCTGCAGCTAGGCCCCGCTCCGTCTTTAGCCTCCTTAGTTGACTTTGATTGACAGCAGCAGGAGCCAATGGCGCTTCGCTGCGGTCTCAGCCAATGAGGAGGAGAGTCTCTCCTGCAACATTGCTGTATCTAGATGGGCTCAGGTAAGTATTAAGGGGGGCTGCTACACACAGGTTTTTTATCTTAATGCATTAAGATAAAAAAAACTTTTGCCTTTACAACCCCTTTATATAGTACATGTAGGGATATTTTCATGAATACAGAGTTGCATTCATTTTTTTAGAGCTGTCTGAAGTTGTTTTATTTAGACTGTATGGGGAAAGAGGGAGAGGTGTTTTACATCCAGAATTTGCGGAAAGTGGAACAGTTTCTAGCAATGATTTGCTATATTCCTATTAGTGATAAATATAGAGAGAATGGATTATTCCTGTATGTCAAGAAGACAAAGCAGGGGATATAATTGCATAGGACAGGCTTTGAAGTTGAAATGATAGGACTATAATTCTGTGAAATGACAGCTGAGCTCCAATCCCAAAAGCCGGCACTGCAGAGAGGGTTTTCATACACAACCTGCCCATCGTTCAGTTTGTTATACGCTCTAAACAAGTCTCTCTGAGGCTCCATTCACACTTCACCATTTGGAATTGCGGGCAGAATCGCTGCGTTTTCAAATCTCGAGGCAATCGCTGCACAATGTGCGATGCGCGTTTGGCATTTCGAACATGATGCGATTCTGCCGAGATTGTTGTGTGCCAATCTGCGCCTTCAAAAATCAAGTGAAGCTTGTCGGATAAAAAGGAACTGGAGCTTATTTTTGGGCGACAAGGGCCCCTTAGGGCAGCCCATTCAAGAGAATGGGTTGGCTCTACGCAACGCACAAAATTGCATGAGAATCACTTGTTACTGCTCCAAGAAAACGTGAATGCAGCTTAAATCAGGTTGCTGTGTGTTCCTCCAGCAGTGATCAGTGCCCAACTATAAAAATAAACTCGCTAATGATCCTATTAAGATCCTTAAAGAATTTAACTCACAACTCTACAAGAATAAATCTACTTTTTCTGCTAAACACTTCTTTCACTATGTTGATCTACGTGTTCCTCCTTTAACTGCTTGCTGCCCGCCACACATCATATGACGTCATCGGGTTTGAGCGGTGATATCTGAATGATGCCTGCAGCTACAGACATCATTCAGATATCTTCTTTTAGGCTGGATTCACACCTATGCATTTTTTGTGCTTTTTGCATTTTGCAGATTTGCACTACAGACCATGTTCCATAGGAAACCATGTTAAATAGACTGTATTGCAAATCTGCCAAATGCAAAAAGCACTAAAACTGCATAGGTGTGAAACCAGCCTTAGTGCCGACACTTCTTTACACCATAAGAATGATCATAGCGGCTGTTCAGCTGCAAGATCTTTCTTACAGGCGGCGAGAGGGGACATCCCTCCCCTCCCTCCGTCCCTTCGATGCTTCTACCGACTCACCCATGCCATCGGCGAATTGAAGAAGGGAACTGCTGGCGCTGGATTCTGACGATAGAGACCACATGGTCCCCAGAGTCTCTATGATCGGTCGGAGGCTGGGTGTGATGTTATGACGTCAGGCCCGGTCCCTACATTTGAAAAAATGGTGCTGCCTCGGCTGGGAAGCTGAAATATATATATATTTTTTTTCATTTCAGGCTTCCCAGCCTAGAGGTGAGATCTGTGGACTTTTTAGCCTGTCATGCTTATTCCTATTACAAGGGATGTTTACATTACTTGTAATAGGAATAAAAGTGATCAAAAAAATAAAAATAATGTAAAAAGAAAGTGTCAAACTAAAAAATAAAAAAAAGTTAAATTAACAATAAAAAAAAAAAGTAAAGCACCCCTGTCCCTGTGTGCTCACAAGTCGCGCCCACATATGTAAATGGTGTTCAAACCACACATGTGAGGTATGGCCAAGAACATTAGAGCGAGAGCAATAATTCTAGCCCTAGACCTCCTCTGTAACCCAAAATATGTAACCAGTAAAAAAAATGTAAGCGTCGCCTATGGGGATTTTTAAGTAATGAAATTTGGCACCATTCCACGAGCGTGTGCAATTTTTAAGAGTGACGTGTTAGGTATCTATTTACTCGGCGTAACATCATCTTTCACATTATGCAAAAAAGTTGGGCTAACTTTACTGTTTTTTTTTGCATCCCCCCCCCCCCCCCAAAAAAATGTGTTTGAAAAATTGCTGCGCAAATACAGTGCAAGATAAAAAGTTGCAAGGACCGCCATTTTATTCCCTATGGTCTCTGCTAAAAAATATATATAATGTTTGGGGGTTCTATGTAATTTTCTAGAAAAATTATGATTTTTACATGTAGGAGAGAAATATCAGAATTGGCCTGGTAGGCAAGTGGTTAAAGAATAAAAAATAAATAAATAAATAAATAAATAAAAACACAACACCGGACTCTGGGATTACATTACAGGAAATCACAACTGCTATAAATCCTTCTAAATCGAATTATCATTTAATAAGAAAGTCTCAGACATCATTGCTCCTGCATCTTCTATCCTTTCATTTCTTGCGCCAAGGCCATACTTTTTCTTCAGAAACCTTAAAACTTAAATTGTTATGCTCCCAAAACCTCACCAAGATCTACAGTCTTGGTCTAATCATTGCCCCATTTCACTTCTAAATAATGACATTAAAAGTTTGGCTAAAATACTGGCTAATAGGATCAATGTCTTCTTGGATGAACTTATCCACAAAGACCAAGTAGGCTTTGTGCCAAAAAGACAAGCCAGTGACAACATTCGTAGAGTTCTCCAATGGCTACATCTCACAAAAAATCTAAATTCCTAAGGCATTTGATTCCTTATCCTGGCCATATTTATGCTTTGTAACTGGGGCTTTGGAGATAAGTTTCTTACTTGGTTAAAGGCTCTATATGCTAATCTCATCGCTTCAATTAAATACATAGGTTTTTCATCTACATCCGTCACGATTCTTTGAGGTACGAGGCAGGGTTGTCCGTTATCCCATATCCTCTTTATATTAACCTTAGAACCCCTAGCAATTGTGATCTATAATAATTTATCCATTAAAGGACTTGAAATCGGGGATATTCATCACAAAATTCTTTGCTGAAGACATTTTTCTTCTCATCACCTTCCCTCGCGTCACTTTGCTGAATCTTTTTCATCTACATAATACATTTTCTTTTATCTCAGGCCTCTCTGTTAACGAAAATAAATCAAAGGCCCTAAATATCTCTCTAGCCGGCTAGCCGTTATTATTGTCATATATTGTAGAGCAGGGGAGAGTTTTAAACTACTACTGCACTCTAGGTATGCCATTTTCCTAAATAAACAATTCTACAACTTATCATCATCATTGATCTTATAATGTAATATGACGTGTGTGTATATATATATATATATATATATATATATATATACAATTATAGAAAAAATGTATTTGAAGGGTTCATCTTCCAGTTCTTTGGTTACCTGAACCCTGCCAGAGCTCCTGGCTTGGCTATCTCCTCTCAATGTATCCAGGGCCGGTGCTACCACTGGGCAAACTAGGCAGCCGCCTAGGGCGCACTGCTGCCTAGGGGCGCCCGGCCGCTGGTTTCCTTCCACGTCTGCATGCTCTGCAGGCTGCAACATGTAACTAACTCAGTAGTGTAATTAGAGGTGCAGCGAAGCACTGGAGACAGCGCTAGAGGAAGCAAAGCCAATGCTTCCTGTATAGCGGAGCCTTCTGTCACATGGGCAGGGCAAAGGGGGTGGAGCCAATGGGACGGCAAAATGAAGTTTAGCCTAGGGTGTCAAAAATCCTTGCACCAACACTGAATATATCATAAACTATCTGACTACGCTTAGGCTTCTGAGAAGTCGCTTACAAACCTTGGTAACATGGCACAACCATTCATGATCAGGATGATGGAAAGAGGTGTGCCGCAGAGATCATAATGGAGCCACAGGCATCTGACACTCCTCAATATGTTGAAGTCAGTCGGAGGCTGAAACATTGGAACAGGGCAAAGGTAGGAGACATGAGCTTTATTTACTAAAGGCAAATCCACTTTGCACTACAAGTGCATTTGGAAGTGCAGTCACGGTAGATCTGAAATGAGGGTAAGCTCTGCTGATTTTATCATCCAATCATTTGCAAGTTAAACTGCTGTTTTTTATTTTCCTTGCATGTCCCCCTCAGATCTACAGCGACTTTACTTCCAAGTGCACTTGTAGTGCAAAGTGGATTTGCCTTTAGTAAATAACCACCATGGCCTGCCAGAGGGTAGTGTAGTAGTATACCATCTAATTTATTCCGGAGAACCTTAAAATAGACCTTTTTTCAGCCCATCAAAACATTCCATAACCACACAGGGCAATTTTAACCACTTTCTGATCGCTGCACGCCGATATATGTCGGCACAATGGCAGCAGTGGGCAAATGGCCATACCTGTACATCCCCTTTAATCGACGGACCCAGCGGGCGCGCACCGCGTAAAGGGTAATCGTGCCCGTGGAATCGGCGGACTCGATGTCCCCCGCAGAACGGGGAAGTGCCTATGTAAACAAGGCATTTCCCCGTTCCGCCTTGTGCCATTACAGTGATCTCTGCTCCCTGTCATCGGGAGCAGTGATCGCTGTCATAAGAGTTGAAGCCCATTCCCCCCACAGTTAGAATCACTCCATAGGACACACTTGACCCCTTGATCGTCCCCTAGTGTTTAACCCCTTCTTTGCCAGCATCATGTACACAGTAATCAGTGCATTTTTATAGCACTGATCGCTATATAAATGATAATGGTCCCCAAATAGTGTCAAAAGTGTCTATAAGTGACGATAAAAAAAAAAAAAAATTACAGATCGCCACTGTTACTAATAACAATCCATAAAACTAGCCCCTATTTTGTAGACGTTTTTGCACAAACCAATCAATATACGCTTATTGTGATTTTTTTTTTTTTACCAAAAATATGTAGAATACATATCAGCCTAAACTGAGGATTTTTTTTTTTTATATATTTATGGGGAATATTTATTATAGCAAAAAGTAAAAAAAAATAGCTTTTTTTCAAAATTGTTGCTCTTTTTTTGTTTATAGTGCAAAAAATAAAATTGGCAGAGGTGATCAAATACCACCAAAAGAAAGCTCTATTTGTGGGGGAAAAAAGGACTTTTGTTTGGGTGCAACATCGCACGACCGCGCAATTGTCAGTTAAAGCGACACAGTGTCGAATCGCAATAAGTACTCTGGCCAGGAAGGGGGTAAAATCTTCCGGGGGTTGAATCGGTTAACCAACAACATCCACATTTTTATTACACCCCCAAGTCTCTGGGGCTGTAATGCACAGCTGTGGCTATTGGATTGAGGTAAGTATGCATCCACAAAGGAAGATGATGGTTTGAGGTAGGTCAGGGTTAAAGCTGTATTCCAGGTATAGATTTGATTGCATTAGTTACATTAGTCCAGCTGGTACCAATGTAAGTATACATATTTCATTCCTGGCCATTCTCTTTAGTGATCCTTTGCTTGCTTCCAGGTCCAGTGCCAAGTGCCTGCCCTGTTGCACAGTAACCACAGGGCTACTACAGCGATTCTCTACTTCCACCAAGACTGGTCATAGTCAAAAGGAACTTTTGGATTCACACATAAAAAAACATTTTCTCAAAGTCATACACATTCATACCTCACGATCATAAAATATTCCTCTTATAAAAAAAAAAAAAAAGCACAAACCAAGATTTGAAAAGTGAGATTTAATTAGAAACAAAATGTACAAATCCACTCTTCAATCAACAAGAAGCAGAATATCTGTGTGAATACAAAGCATTCCCCGATTAAATGCTAACCCACCACATTGTGTGAAGATAATCCTTGGCATGTGGACAAAACCTATAGAACAGTCACATTATCTGTAATTAAAATATTCACAACTATTCACATAATAAATTAAAGTGTACACATCACAAACAATAAGAGATATTGGAATAAATCCATTAAAAGGTGTTCCCACCTACTGAATAAATAAGAGTGCAGCCATTTTGCAGGTTAAACAAATATTGGGGCTACTAGTGGTTATGGTTAGGGATATCTCTTCTCGCAAGTGACAGGAGGCTAGACACATCGCTGAGGACTGAGCTTCAAACGGAGAAGAATTCCTTGGTGATAATCCCAGGGCCTAGTCCACTGATTGTTAAGGCTCGTACACACGGTCGGACTTGACAACAAACATACAAATTAGCTGTTTTGGAACAACATCCGACCGTGTGTACGCTCCATCCGACAAACTTTTTCTGTTTTCATCTGACTTTTGTTGGCTGTGCGAACGGACAAACTTTCTGGCAACAAAAGTCCGATGGAGCAAAGTCCGACCGTGTGTACGCAAAAGCATCGGACTTTTGTACAAGGTACAAACACGCATGCTCAGAACCAATGCAAAAGATCAGACTACAATACAGAAGTTGACCAAAGGTGGCGCTGGAGTCATTGAACGTCCTCTTTTGAAGCGGCGTCAGTACGTTGTGACGTCATTACGTTCGTGTTTGTTGTCAAAAAGTCCGACCGTGTGTATGCAATACAAACTTGTGGGCCATGCCCTTTGTACAAAAGTCCACGGAAAAGTTTGTACAAAGTCCGACCGTGTGTATGAGGCTTAAGAATGGTAAATAAATGGACATCAGCAAACTTCATAGCTCTCCATTGATATTTTAGTTATGTCTAAACCCACATTGATTTTTTTATAGAAGCAATGTCCCCAACCTTTATCAAAAAATTACAATACGTGTTCCTAAGGCTAGCCATAGACAAAGTGAATTTGTTTCCTGTAACCACAAGTATCAGGAAAGAAAAATCGCTTGATTATCCCAACATCTGTGTTGATGGGGTAGTTACTCTCACAGAGCCATTGTGTTCTCATGGGGGGGGGGATCCTCGCTGGGAGAACACAGGGATTACTGCTACCGGCTATAACGAGCGCTGGCAATAATCACATGCAAAATCCGACAGGCTGGTTGATTGGTCAACTTGGGTACATTCAGCCTGTCCATACATTGTTTGAATTGCATACAGTTTTTGTTGAACCACCGAGATTCGAACCATCTATGGCCAGTTTAAGGATGTCCAAAGAGAAGTCTAACCAAGAACCAAGTATGGAGAGACAGATTTAATCATCCAAGTTCAGGTAGTTGAAAGTGTGTGCTATTGCCAATTATCACAGTGACTAAAGCCCCATATACACTATCAGTTTTTCTGCTGAGTTTTTCCTTCAGGTTTACCAAAACCATGTAGAACAAGGGCCTGCCTGATTGCATACAAATTGAAACTCTTAAGGTTTGACCTCATATTATATGGTTTTGGTAAATCTGAAGGAAAAACTCAGCAGAAAAACTGATAGTGTGTATGGGGCTTTAGTAGTTAGCACATCTGCCTAGCAGCACTGGGGTCGTTGGTTCAAATCCCCACCACAGCACTAGCTGCCTGGAGTTTGCACATTCTCCCCGTGCCTGTGTGGGTTCCCCCCCACACTCCAAAGACATGCTGGTAGATTAATTGGCTTAGATTGTAAGCTCCTTGAGTGCAGGGACTGATATATGTAAAGCACTACAAAACTGGTGGTGCTATACAAGTACCTGTAATAAATAAATAAAAATAGCACAGCCCAGTGTCTGGGGGTCGGATTGAGCCATGGTTCATACCAACGATGTCGGGATCATGCAGTCCTTATCTATGATCTCAGAAGGGAAGGTGTACCACATAGTTTAGAAAACCTTGCTCCGTTGCTCTTGGGTTCCTTGAGATAAGTCAGGGTTGGAGATGTCCAACTGAGCCAATTCTTACTTTCTTTCAAAGGTATACACATGAAGGGTTTTTGCGCATGCATGTCTATGTGCAAATCTGCTAAAGATCTCCTTTTGCAGTTGGATTGTTTGCATGCTCAACCATCCATGGAGGTCTATTTTAAAGGGAGACCTGGCATAGTGTTAAGTAAGCCATGGCTCAGTTCTCTCCCCAGTTTATTGGGTGTGCTAGGGTTATGCTGAAGGGCAATATTCCGCATGTTCAACCACCTAAACTAGTTGGAGCATCTTTATAGAACAAGACAACCCCTTTGCCATCTTAAAGAGGCAAGGGACTGCCCAATGATGCCTAAATATCTCCCCACACTTGGCTCTTGGTACTTGGATTTCTCCCTAATTTTAATCAGTTGATAAAGGTTAGGCACACTGCTTCTAACAAAAGACATGGGGGTTTAACATTGCTACTATCAAGAGATATCCCTATAACCCAAGCACTAAAATCTCATTTAAAGTGTTTGTCAACCCCAAAAAAAAAAAGAATAATAATAATAATAATACAGATCCTGGTCCTTTAAAGCAGATTAAACAGCACAGTGCTTGTGCTGTGTAATCTGCCCCCCTTCAAAAAAAAAAACCTGCCTGAACCTGCCACTTCCTGTATGCCCCTCTCGAAACTGACCACAATAACCAGGGCTACTCATCCCTAAACACCGTGGTCAAAGTGCGTCCCTCCATCATACGCTGCTCTCCTCTCTCCCCCTCCTTCCTGCCTGTCAGCACCCTCTCTGTTTGCGCTCCGCCCCCACCGCTATTATTTAAAAAAATAAAAATAAAAAATAAAATTGTCACTGCCAGCTTCTCTATGAAAGGCTGGTATACAAAACTGTAAATCCTTTCTAAAAATGAGCAGTGTAAATAGCTATGTAGAGCAGCGGCCACGTGATCTCCCCGGCTGATGTCAGAGGGAGATCACGGTACCTCCTGCAGTAGCCGCGTATCAAAGCAGAAAAGCAGCTGCGAGTCACGTGACTGGCCTGAACACAGCTCAAAATAGGATTTACAGTGCTATGCCAGCCTCTAATAGAGCGGATGGTAGTTTTGGGTTTTTGTTTTTTTTAAAAGGCTTCACAAACACTTTAAGCTTTAACATGTCATTTCAAAAGTGATCTTTAATCTTCTTAAAAGCTGTGGCTTTCATTAAATGATCCCTGGTGATCCTGCCTGTTTAGACACTTCCTGTTTTGAGGTACCAACTCAGCTATCATCCTATCACATGCACCCATGGTGGAGATTAGAAGCTGACACTAATGGGACAGAATGGTCTACAGTTTCCACTGTCAGGAAGCCAGTCTAATGCAATGTTGTGTAGATGATGCTGGAGTGGGTGCATGGTAATAAGTGGCTGAAAGAGGTTGCAGGTGATCAGTAGCACTGGGATGGAGAAAACACATGGCAGTTCTCTGATAGATTGTGCTTTATTAAACAAAATGCCATTCAATTTGGGTTTACTTCTACTTTAATTCTTGTCAGGAGAACAAAGAAGTCCCTGGCTACCTGTAAGTTGAAAAGAGGGATTTCTCAAGATCTTCGTTCTCATGAATGATGGTTTTGGACACAAACTGGCTGCCTCTTGCGATTGGTCAGTGTACAAACCTGGTGCAGATTTTCATATATTTAAAAACTTGACAATACATAACAAAAAAATAACTCACATCAGCACTGCTCTGTGCTCAAGACAGGTACTTTGGTTATAAGAATTCTGTCAGTGTAACGTCCAGTCTCCACCCAAAGCACAGCTTCCAGTGGCAGTCCATCACTCTTCCAGTTGCATAGGGTGGTTTTCATATGACCGATATTTGTTTTGTGTATTTTTTATTTTTATTTTCGCTCATACAGTGTCATTTTCCTGTTCAACCAATAAGATATTTTGTTATTTATCAGCTGTGATTTTGGACTATGTAGATCTATACTTGAAATATAAAATGAAAATATATATTTCTAAAGCTGGAACTGCTGATCGTGTTTGGAAAAAAAAAATATATATATACTTAAACCACTTTACTACGGGCATACATTCATAAACAGCAAAGCAGTGGATGTTTATTTCTAAACCAGTTACTATATGCGCATGCAACTGATTGGGCGGGCATTAGCTCAGATCGCAGGCAAAATGTACAGAGCCAATAAATATGGCTCTGTGCCTGTGATGGCCAACTACAGCATACATTTAAACACTGCTAAAGCAGAAAATGGTGAAAGGATGATTGAACCTTTTATTTATTCATTCAAAGGCAGTAACTGATTCTTTTATAGTTTTAATTATTGAGATTAGATTTTTTGTTAACCCTTTCACCCCTTAACCTCTCCCTCAAACATCTTATCCCCATCCTGTCTCTGTAGGGACCTGTATATTAATGCCTTCACCTCCCTTATCCTGCACATCAACCCTCCTAGCTTCATCCTCGCACTGTGCATTAACCCACACATGCTCCCCAAGTGGTGGCTCTCAGTGACAGTAGTGTCATATAGGTCTAATGTTTTTTTTTTGCCCCCAGTGTCCAGAGAGCCAAGCCACTTGTACTCTGTATGCCAAAAAAACAGATATATGCTGGTTCCACAGGGAGGTAAACGAACGAGATCAGTATATAGGGTAACAGTTTTCTTAAAAGGAGGATCTAAAAGCCTTAACCATGCCCTGCCACCAAAATGATCTACACTATGGCCAAAAGTATGGGGTCACTCCTCCCAATGAAGTTTACGGCTAATAATGCAGCACAGTAAGACATTTTGGACAATTGTGCCCTTCCACCCTAGTGGTAACAGTTTGGGGAAGACCCTTCCAGCTCTATAAAGTCATGGCTTGGCCAGTTTGGTGTGGAGGAATTTGAGTGTCCTCTACAGAGTCCTGACCTCAACCCTGCTAAATACCTTTGAGATCAACTGGAATACCCATTATGAGCCAGGTCCTCGTCATCCACCATCAGTACCTGACAAACGGACAAATTCTCAAAGACACAGCCCAAAAACATTTGGAAAGCCTTCCCAAAAGAGCGGAGGCAGTTATAGCTGCAAAAGGACCAACTCTATAGTAATGGGCATGGTTTTGGAATGGGATGTCCGTAGGAGGTGTGATGGTCAGGTGTCCACATGTTTGGCCATAGAGTAACTCACAACATTTTTATTGCAGTAATGCAGATGGGCAGACTGCACCTCTATGCTGCTATTTAGGAAAGATTAGCAATACCCTTCAAGGGTTATTAGGCAACTGAACAGCTAAGCTATGGGGATCTGTAGGTGACATCTCTAAAGAGAACAAGGCCCAACTCGGCTTATACAGGAATTTGAACACCTAGATTTAAGACTTATATTTGCCTTTGTGATCTAGCTCCCATTTTCAGAGCCCAACACTTCATGTAGAGTGGTAGAGGTCATCTGAAGTCTGTTGCTGTCCTCTTGTCTGGTGGACCTCATACAAAGTTTCTCAGATTTTGAGTCTGCAAATCTTGTACTAACCAACACTGCAGCTGATGAATGTAAATAATTAAAGGTTACGTAATTGGACACCAGAATGTACTCTCTGCCAGGGGACCATGTGTAAGACAAGGAATATTTTTTTTTATATTATATACACACACACACACACACACACACCTGTATCTTGGCCTAGGCCGACAAGGCCCAGGCCAGCACTTTGCAGAGGGGGCAGTACGAAGAGATTACCCACCGGCTTGAGCTACGCTTCTTATGTGGCGGACTGGGCAATAAATCAGTCTAAAGGGGGCTGCCCATACATATGTAGTTGTGGGGGCAGCCAGCCGCTTCTAGTTTTGACTGTCCTATCATTACAGCAGACTTCTCACCAATTTCAGGACAGGTCTTGAACAGAAAGGGATGGGGAGGTGGGTCTGTGTTTAAATTAGAGGGTATGCGGTTTAGGCAGGCCTGGCCTGGGGCAGTACAAAACCCAAAAATGTAATGAGTCGGGCAGCGGCTGCAGCATTGAGAACATGTTATATGTTCCTCCCACACAAGCTGAAGTGTCATATACAGACAATGTAAACGTGACCGGTTCCTTTTAAATATAAAGAATACACAAAACTAAATAAAACAAAATTAATTATAAATAAAGCAAATCTAAACCTTCCACTGCAAATTTATTGAACAAAATGAGCAAATTATGGGAAACGGCAAAACACACACACACTGAAAAAAATTTCCAGAGAAAAGCACAGCGCGACAAGAACAGTAGTTATTTCCATTGCAAAGATGCCGCTTTAGTAATTTTTCAAAGCAGGAATAGGTAGTAAATTGTAGTCAGACCACATCAGAGAAGTGTAGACACCTTCCTTATATCAGTGGTAAATTTGGGGGCTGTGGTCATCTTAGAGCGGTGTTCAAGCTCTGCAGCTTTATGCATTTTTGCAGATGTAGGACACAGGCAACCATGTTGACATGTCTGATGAAGGCTGCAGCACTTAAAGTGGAAGTAAACCCATCGATTTAAACAGTTAAAAAAAAAAAAGGCATGCCGGGAATGCTAACTGCACATTGGCTGTGCTCTCAGCCAAACTATCAAACCATCCAATGGCTGGTGTCATAACGAATCACATGTGCAGCACCATAGCAGCTGAAGATTAAACAGAGGCAAAGATGGCAGCTTCCTTGGCTGAAAACGATAGGGGAGTTTATTTCCACTTTAAATAAAACAAAAAAGGAGTCCTGTGCTGCCAGAGAGGTGAGTATATTACAGAGTCACAGTTTTACACTGGATTACTGCACAAATCTAGACCGCACACAGCCCCCGGGTTGATTTACTAAGGCTGGGTTCACACTAGTGCGAACTGGTTGAGGGTTTCGCTGCATCCAATTCGCACAGCAGGAGATTGTGACCGTCCCTCTATGGAGCGGATTTACCTCTGCAGCGGCTCCAGTGCAATTTGCACAGGAGTCCTGTGCATCTTTTGGTGAAATTGGACCTGAAATGGTGAACGGGGACGCACCGGAGTCCTGCTGTGAGCCGCTGCATGCTCATATGTAAACCCAGATTCAAACTGAAGTGTGCAAAACTTGGTGCAGCTCTGTATTGAAACCAATTAGCTTCCAGGTTTTTTTTTTTTTTTTAATCAAAGCTTAATGGAACAAGCTGAAGTTTGTTACCATGCACAGTTGCACCCAATTTTTTCACTTTCCATTTTTAAAAAATCAACCCCCACTGATTTGCGTGAGAATGTATGGGCCTTTTGTATCTAGACAGTATTTGCTTGTCCTGGAATTCAGTTTTAACAAATAAGAGATCACAAATGTTTTTCAGAAAGCCACAAGAAGCAACATTTGGGGTGAACACACAGGGAACTTATTTCCGGTTACCAGTCAAGACTGGGCTCCCATCCAGTGTTGAAGGCTCCACAGACCAACTCCCCAAAGTAGTGACAGATCTGGGGAAGACGTGTCCTTGTACTTGACACTACATGTAGCACCCCTTTCATGGTTAGGCAATGGCTGCCAGCAGTGTAAAAAAGCCTCCACTATGATAAGTAGCCCTCCTCCTGACAAGTACAGGGTAAGGAGCCTGGGAGAATCAGTTTTCACAAGTTACAAGAAAAGAAGAACAAAAAAAAAAAAAAAAAAAAAAATCTTAAAAATATTCAGCACTAGCTGAATTAGTGCCTTGATGCTTGGAATAGGTCTGGCATAAAAACGTAAGGACTCTGATCTTATAAAGAAATTACTCCACATCCTCTAAAATTTTTATATGTATGTTCAGTACACTTATGGTGTAAAGATGACACTGCTGTTAAAGCGAGCAACAAAATCCTTGTATGATCAAAGTTCTATTTTTTTTTTCTGCATATTGGTAAATTATGTTGGCACACTAAAACAAAACACACTCTGAAATCTTTACTCTATTCTCAGTTTGATTCAGAATAATTTAGTTTAGCAAATATTCCAAAAATCATGAACAGATTCTCGGAACCCATTGCTGTATTCAGATCAGCCTGCACACTAAGAAGCCAATGTTCAATTTCTGTCCCAGTGTCAAGGAACCATCGCCTTTAGCTAATCAGTTCAGTGTAGATTGGTCATTGAGGCCCCCCCTTTAGCTTTTTAGCTCTTCCCTCTCAGACATCTCAAATGACCCTTTTTCAGTGCCCTATCCAATTTGGAAACACTAGAACACACCAAAAAAAAATATATATATATAATATCTCTTGACTTCATTTCTTTACAAAAATTTTATAGTATGAACTTATGAAATCATGCCGGAAGAACTTGTAAAAATAATGTCTTTTAACAAAACAAAAAGTTCTGTAGCTCTCAAGGCTTTTAATCAATGGAAACAGAGGAGAGAACCCCGCCACCACAAGCAAACACCAAGCAGGTTTCCTTAGCTACTTATTCAGTATCTCAAGCTAAGCACAAGCCAGCAGACATCACAAGCTCTGATCTACATGGCAGCGGTTTTATACCTTACTCCGGAAGAGGGGCTTAGCCCCCGGGCCACAGTACTCATTGTAGATCAGCTTAAACAAGAAGAGATGGAAGAGTGTGATTAGAGAAGCCACGCTGAACCAGAAAAGGAAGGGAAGCCCTGGATACTGCTTGGCCATGTGCTCCTCGTGGGCCAAGATCTCCTTCAGGTGCAAGGTGTGCCTCAAATCCTGCAGATGCGTCAGTTCAGTGGAGATATACAGCAATGGTGTTAATGGCTGAGTCACCAGTACAGGAAATATATGCCCTCTGATCTCCGATGTCAGCTCCACTGGCTCATTTAAACACCCAGCCTCACAGGCATAAAGTTTTACCAGCTTATCCTGGAATTTCACTGACACATGAAGGAATGGCTTTTCATCCAGATCAAGCAGGACAGCGAGATTGATGAGGTCCTTGTTGTAATGTATTCCTCTGAGAGCATAGCTGTTGTGAAGGACGTGTGGGTCAGACTGGAATTGTAGGTGGTTTTCCGTGAATTGTAGACCACCGAAGCTAAGCATCATCCCCTGCATGAGTCCGTGGGCACCAGCCGCCACCAGGCTTTTACATCCTCTTTTTTGTAAGGTCAGTTTCCAAAGGTCCCAGAGCTGGAAAAGCTGGGTGATCCCCCCAAATTTGCTCGGCCAAAGATTCTCGGCATGCATGCTAGCGTGACCGCTAAAACAGTGGTCGGCATAATTTAGTGTCAGTTCCATCTTTTCACGTTCTTCATTGTTAATAAGAGGGTCCACAAGAGGTGCTAAAGAGCAGGACAGCATGTAGTAAAGAGTGATGTTGATGGTGTCACTGGTGGGAGTGTGAGCATCCTTGATCTTTCTCATCTCAATTCCTAGGAAGAGCAAGAGAATAACATTAGGTAATATAAAGTGAAACCCCAACATTCCTTTATTTACACTGCATGTTGACAAAATTTACTTTGCTATTGTGCTGGACAAATCAGCAAGAACGGAAGAGTTTCCATAGAATTCAGGTCACTGAAAGTGGCTCTAAAAAGGTAGATGTTTCTTTATCTTAATGCATCTTAAAGAGGTAATAAACCCCGATGGGTTTACTTCTTCTTTGTCTACCTGCAAAGGTAAAGCATAATGGGCTACTATGTGATCATGTGTCACTTACCTGACACAGGAGCCAGCGATGTCACCGTTGTCCCCTGTACTCCGGAGCGTCCATCTTCTTCCGGGTATCGCTGCTCCAGCCACTCACAGCGCCGGAGCACCGATGACGTCACTCCCGCGCATGCGCACGGGAGCCACCAATAAGGGAATATCGCCGTTAGCAGCGGCATGCGCCGTAGAGAGCGGTGACTGTCTTTTAGTAAATATCTCCTAAACCGTGTAGGTATAGGAGATATTTCTTGGACCTACAGGTAAGCCTTAATCTAGGCTTACCTGTAGGTCAACGTGGTTTGTAAGGGTATAAGGGTATAAGGGTATAAGGCATAAACCTTTGTGCTTTTTCACCTTAATGAATCCTATGGGCCAAGTCTTGCATTCAGCCTCTATAGAAGCCAAATGCTGGACTCGGGAGTATGCCTGCAAGGTAACCCCCTCGGGAAAGCGCTTCTCGCAGGGGGTTATCAGATGTGGGGAGGAGCCGCGAGAGCTGCCGGGGAAGAGTAAGTTTGGGGCCACTCTGGGCAAAATGAGCTACACAGTGGAGGCAAGTATGATTATTGTTTGTTATTTTTTTACCTTCACAATCACTTTAAGGTAAAAGACCTTCTGTGTTTAGCCCCCCCCCCCCCCCCCAGCATTCTATTATACTTACCTGAGCTCCATCTCAATCCAGCGCTGTGCTAAAGAGAGGAAGCTCCCTCTCCCCTCACTGGACAGAGAGACAGCAGTGCAAGCCTTTGGCTCATGCTGCTGTCAACCAGTCAGTAATCAGAGAGTGGGGCCATATGTTAAGACACTCCAATATGGCTCTACTTTTCCTAAATTTTATTCTTGGACCAGCACTCAAAAATAACAGAAAAAACATCAACACAGGACAGATCGTATTTTTATGGCCCTTTTCACATGGGACGGATCAGTGATGATCCGCTTGTTCAGCAGGGATCGCTCCGTTGTCCCTGCTGAGCCGGCGGATAACAGGGCGGTCCTAGCACACTGTACAGGGACCGCCCTGTGAGCTCTCCGCTCTCCTCTATGGGGGATCGGATGAGCACGGACCGTCTGTCCATGTTCATCTGATCTGCTCTGCAGACGGATAGAAAAATAGGATTTTCCTCCATCTGCAGAATCGGACAATTGTGGAGGCAGACGATATCGGGTGTCTGCGGATATCGGGTGTCCGCAGACACCCGCTATCCCATAGGAATGCATGTATGTCCGTATTTCATCCGCAAACGGATGGATGAAATACGGACATAATGTCCGCATGTGTGAAAGGGGCCTAAAGCAGTAAGTGTGACTTTCATCAAGTATTAACTGGTGTTGAATCAATCACTTAATCATTTAAAACACATGCACCAGGAAGATTCCTGCAGTGAATGATAAAAGGTCAGATTTTCTGTTTTATAAATAAATATACTCCATAGTGCTGTCAGTATACTGTATACACAACAGACACATTTTTACACGTTTGCGGAAACAGGCTTTACTGCAAGTTGTTATCAGTCCAGCAAGTGTGACCTTTCTTCACAAAACAGGAACAGAGCTCCGACATTCACCTACAAAATGGCAATCGCCAGCTCTGTCCTGGCATCTGCCCGCCTTGCTACTGTGAAAGACTCATAACAAACCTACAAAATGACTCAATACAAAGCCCAAAAAGTGTCAGTTTTTGTCAATCTTATACTAGCATGGCTCTCTGAAAAATAATTTGCATTTGGAATGCTTTTCAGAGGGCATTTGACAGGCAGCGAAGAGACATTGGGAGTTATTTACTAAAGGCGAATCCACTTTGCACTGAAAGTGCTGTAGATCCGAGGGGGACATGCAAGGAAAATAAAAAACAGCATTTTAGCTTGCACGTGAATGATAAAATCAGCAGAGCTTCCCCTCATTTGAGATCTTCCCCTCGGATCTACAGCGACTGCACTTCCAAGTGCACTTGCAGTTCAAAGTGGATTTGCCTTTAGTAAATCAACCCCATTGTATAGCCTTTTTACCGCCCGTTTTAGCCCCTTAAACCCAGTTGTGTTCAGTGGGCAGTAATAATTGGGGGGGGGATAATTTTTGCTGCAGCACGATGCAGAGAATTGTGGCAAATGTATTCACTTATATACACTTGGCTTCCTTAGCAGAAGGGGAAGCAGTAAAAAGTCAATTGTGAGCTTTTACCACTCCACAAACACAAGTGCAAACAAAGCCTTTATGGTTTACAGTCGCTGAGCACATTCAAATAACCCTTTGGATGCCAAAAGAAACACACTAAGAAATGCAAAAATTCTGGGAATTGAATTATGAATGAAGAAAGGTAGCTGAATATCTGGGCTCCAGGACAGAGACATTTACAAAGAGGCCCTGGGGACACAAGCAATACAGAAATGCACCAGGGTTTGAAATTGGCATTTTTTTTTAGTTAGTAGAATTCCAGCTTCACTATTACTTTAGCCCAAACTATTTCCTTTACATAAGTATGTGGCTGTGGTGTGCGCTGTATATATACTGTAGTAGCAGTATGATGGGAAGTCACCTGTACTGCTGCCGGAATCAGAGTCGGCCTGAATGTGTCTCAGCCATTTCAGGGAGCCCTTGTATTTTGATGAATGATTAAATCAATGGTGCTGGTCTGTACCTACCTACTATGCTACTATAGTAGCATAGTAGGTAGGTACAGACCAGCACCACTGATTTAATCATTCAGCACTTTGATATTTTTCTGTGGCGCCATTGTTTTATAAATTTTTAGTTCTTGTATTTTAATCAAATGAATACAAGGCTTCACCTGATTGGCCGAGGTGAAAATCATGAGATCATCCATCCTCCTCCGCATTGGGATAAACAAGACTTCTCCTGAATTGCAGAGAAGCTTTTAACCCAACTCTGTTTAGCTCCAGTGTTCCGTCAGATTAAGCGACCCGTCAAATCTTGTAATGGAAGGGACGTTCCATCACAGCCATCTTGGTACACCCCGCACCCAGCCACACTAAGCCTACAGTCTGAAGTCACCAAGTGGACATCTTTTTACACCCACCAGAATCTTGCATTTCACACTTAGTTTTAACCATTAAACTGAGGTTATATCGTGAAATACAGTATTTAGAGGTCTGTGAAACTGTTTTAAAGTTGAATATTAAAATCCGAGGTGTTTTGTCAGATTAGCAAACATGCGAGATCAGCAGGCTTGCTGCTGCTTTTAAAATTCAACATCAAAACAGTGTCACGGACTTCTAAATATTTTTACCACTATAGTGAAACCCAGTAACTGTGAAATGCAAGATTTCAGTGGTGCGAAATGGATGTCCGCTTGGCGACTTCAGGGTGTAGGCTTAGTGTGGCCAAGTGCGGGGTGTACCAAGATGGCCGTGACGGACCGTCACTTCCGTTACGAAATCTGACGGAACATCAGCAGCAGACAGGAAGTCACTATGTACTACTTCCGGAACACATTGCTACATACTGTATGTAGCTAAAGCTACATTACAGCGCACACAGCAGCTGCATAGTTATGTAAACTGCAGCCTGTCCCAAACCAACTAATTATAGTCATAGCAAAGCTGGCATTCTACTTTAAGCAGAAATATCACCAAACATGTTTCTCGTAATCCTGCTCCAATGGCACAAGGTTCTTGCTATTGCACCAACTTCAGTTGGTGCAATTGAAACAGAATTGAAGAATTAGTGCTGATTGACAGTGCTGGTCTTAGTCACCAAGCATGTGCTCAAGACCAGCCCTGTCTTTGGGCGGAAACAAGAGAGCTCTTCTTGAGCTCCACATTAAAGAATTTTGCAGGGGGAAGGGGAGTGTCCATGCTCTCCTCTGTTTCTCCATTACTACACTGACATGAGTCAATCATATCAGCACTCGATAACAAACGCCCACAAATTGGTCTTCTGGTAGGGTAGGAACCTACCAGATTGGGGGAGATTTATTAAAACTGAAGAGTGCAAAATCTGGTGCAGCTCAGCATAGAAACCAATCGGCTTCCAAGTTTTGTCAAAGCTTCATTGAACAATCTGACCTTAGAAGCCGATTGGCTAACATGCACAGCTGCACCAGATTCAGCGTGCTCCAGCTTTAGTAAATCTAACCCAATGTCTCCACAATCATTCAGCATTTCTTTGAAGAACAAGGGTAATCATTTCGAAATAAATCCCCAGGCCAGCGTTTCATTTTCAAAGCTAAATGGGACTTCTTTAAGTTCTGGAAAAAGTAGTGAAGGATCAGAGACTCTTTAGATTTTGGCTGTTTGTTTCCCTGTTCAGGAGAGATCACCTCGAGTCAATTTTTTACCACACAAGGAGCATAATTACAAAGCAGTGAATGTGACTTTCACCGGGCATTCTCTGGTGGGGAATCAATCAGTCATTTAAAACATGCATCAAGAAGATTCAATTGTAGTAGATGTTGTTTTAGCATGTAGGCTGGTGTGAAGAACCATTACAGGGGAATTCTCCTCACTTTGTAAAGATTTCAATCACCACCTGCAAAATTTTTCCATCTTCCAATGAGAATCTTGGCTCATCCAGAGGACAGCAAAAATTGAACCTTTGTGACACTGCTGGAAAATTTGGTCCCAGCAAGTGGCTAGCTGTGTCTGAGAAAGAAAAATCTGCCTGGGACAAAGACAGTATAGGAAAAAAAAAAAAAACCTGAGCTTTATATATACACAATAGACTTCCTTAATTACCTGAAACAAACAAATCAGACCATATCTGCTGATGCTCATTAAACAAGTCCTCCACCCTCATCCGCATCACTTCCAGCATCTCTTTCTTGGCAGCCTCCCGTAACTTGCTAAAAGTCTCTTCCAGTTTTCCAGAATCAATTGGATCAGATGTGTAAATAACAGACACAAATGTCTCATCAAACTCAGATTTTGGGCTGACTTGCACCCTGCTGACCACCTTTTTGGTTGCAACCACCACCAGCATACTTTTTCCATCTTCCAACGAGACCCGTCCAGAGGAAAGGAAGAATTGACGATCTTGGACCTTCTCCACACTGCTGGAAAATTTGGCCCCAGCAAGTGGCTTCTGAGTAGCGATATCAAAAGCCACAACTCTGTCACTAGGATTGGTGATATGGATCCTCTGAACATACACGTGAGGTCGGCTTCTGTGGGCAAAGTAGTCCTCCCGGACAGAAACACAGTCCCTGGCGGAGTCTGACTTCTCAATCTGCATGCAGCGAACCGTCCGTATCAAACCCTCTCTAAGGAAAACGGCAGTGGCGTGGACTTCTGATGAAGTACCTGAATGCTTTACAAATGTCAACAGGGGATAGTCCGTCAAGTGAAAAGATACAGATGAGGAAGATACCCATAAAGCATTTTTCCCAACATCAACAAGAATATGTCCATTGCCAACCGCGGCTGGGCCCTGCAATTTGGCTTCTTCACTGGGATGTGCAACTATCATCACATCTCCTTTCTCTGCAAGTGCTTTCCATTGCTTAGTCTGCGTCTGAAGGCAAGCCCCCGGAGCACCGCGAGGCTGACCCGAGTACCAAAATCTATACGTCGGCCCTGAGGACATATACCAGTAGATGATGAAAAGGAACCCCAAGACTGCTAGAACCCTGCGAGCCCAACTGCTGGACAGCAGTCCTGGGAGTCCCTTAAGCTTCTGCTGAAGCCACATGGAGGATGCTGATTTTTGGACAGCTTGTGAGAAAACAATTATTCAAAAGAGGTGCAGGAAGTCAATTCCGAGAGGCAGAAGACACCTCTTCCCGTCACACTATGTCATTGTTGGGAAGACAGGCTGCACATCCCACCAACCAAACAACATTGTCCTCTATAACCTGCTGCACATAGTAACAAGTAGGTCACCTGCACGCCTGTCTGGTCTTTGTGATGGATAAAAACATTTAAACGTAACTATCCTGAAGCGAGTCACTCGCCCAGATCTGCCCTGACCTGTCTGAGCAGATTCTAAACTCGTAAACTGAAATCAAGTCAGCAAGATTTCTAGCATCAATGTCACAATTTAGAGGAGCTTAAACCCGACTTATTCCTATTCCTCCACCCTGAGCATGGGCCCACCTCTAATTCAGTCACCTTGCCCTCTGACCTTACTCTGAGACTCCCTCACCTATTACAGAACCCAACTTGGATCTTCCTCGTACACCCACCAGATCCAACTTGGATCTTCCTCGTACACCCACCAGATCCAACTTGGATCTTCCTTGTACACCCACCAGATCCAACTTGGATCTTCCTCGTACACCCACCAGATCCAACTTGGATCTTCCTCGTACACCCACCAGATCCAACTTGGATCTTCCTCGTACACCCACTCAGACCATGATCACCTTCTATTTAATCTTTTTCAAGTCTGGGCAAATCTCCCTCTGTCCTCACTAGTCAGAGGTTGCTCGTCTACACATACAACGGTGAGTCGCAGAGCCCTTACTTCTGTATTATGATCTCCCCCAGAACCTCACCTTCCTTTACATTTGTATTCTAAACTCAGACCACCCACACCAATAATGACCCCACACTACTCCTAAAAGCCCAGATCCCTGACTGACACTCACTGTTTTCCAGGTTTAGATTCCACCTACTCCTACAATATCACCGGGTGTTACTGAGTGACCCAACTCAATCCAAGGCGAACCCAACCCAAGGAGATCCCACCTCAACCCTTCTGGATAGTGTGCAGACCCCACTCAGCGCATCATCCCACCCACCATTATTCTGGGGGCAAACTGTGTTGGGACCTTCTCTTTCGAGGGTCTACCCCGCCTTCAACCGCACATTGACACAACCCTCACCGAGCGTCCTCACTGACCCATCCTCACAGATGCAAACTGCTCCTCACCCACTCCTGCACCACCCCACTGACCACCTTCCCTCACCCAGCAGCCTTGGACCCTCAGTCCCTCTCCAGTCAGCACCCAGCCCGGTCCGATCTCCTCCGCTCACACAGCCCCGATCTCTCTCTTTCCTCACAACACGGAAGTGTCAGCCCAACAACCTTCTCGTACAGCCAACTCTCGCGAGATCTTTTCCTCGTGTCACCTGTCATTTCACGTCATGTGACCGAGTCACGGGCGGACGGGAGGTAGGCGGGCCTCAGTCATGTGACAGGAGAGGCGGACTTGTGCGCCCCCAGCGGCCGGTCTGGGGTATTACCGCTGGCGGCTGACACGTGTGTTGCCCCTGCGATCTATCACCCAGGGCTGGAAACACGTTGCAGCTGGTGGGAGTCTGGGGGGTTAGAAGGGGGATTGGTGGGGGTGCCTTGAGCAGCCGAGTCCCAGCACTCATTTACTGAGCTGCAGAAACGTCATCTTGAATCCCATTGTTTTTTACAGGCAGCCCAGGACTTTTCTATGTATGACCCCTGTAGAGATAGCTCCCAAGTGTCCCTGATTTGGAGCAATGTCCCTCTGTCCCTCATTCCTCCTCATTTTGGTCTGATCTATATAGTTGTATATAAACAGGGCTGGTGTAAGGATTTTTGATACCCTAGGCAAGACCTAATTTTGCCGCCCCCCTTGGTTCCATCCCTGACTCCACCCCCTTTCACCTGCCCATGTATACCCCACCTTTTTAATGAAGCGCCCATCAAATGCAGCTTCACCAGTGCCCATCAAATTCAGCCTCACCAGCGCCCATCAAATACAGCCTCACCAGTACCCATAAAATACAGCTTCACCAGCACCCATCAAATACAGCCTGACCAGCACCCATCAAATGCAGCTTCACCAGCACCCATCAAATGCAGCTTTACCAGCACCCATCAAATGCAGCCTCACTAGCGCCCATCAAATACAGCCTCACCAGCGCCCATCAAATACAGCCTCACCAGCACCCATCAAATACAGCCTCACCAGCACCCATCCAAAGCAGCATCACCAGCGCCCATCAAATACAGCCTCACCAGCGCCCATTAAATACAGCCCCACCAGTGCCCATCACCAGCACCCATCAAATGCAGCTTCACCAGCACCCATCAAATGCAGCCTCACCAGCACCCATCAAATACAGCCCCACCAGTGCCCATCACCAGCACCCATCAAATTCAGCCTCACCAGCGCCCATCAAATGCAGCCTCACCAGCGCCCATCACCAGCACCCATCAAAAGGAGCCTCACCAGCACCCATCAAAAGCAGCCTCACCAGCGTCCATCAAAAGCAGCCTCACCAGCACCCCTCAAATGCAGCCTCACCAGCACCCATCAATGCAGCCTCACCAGCACCCATCAAATTAAGCCTCAACAGCACCCATCAAATGCAGCATCACCAGCGCCCCTCAAACGCAGCCTACCAGTGCCCATCAATGCAGCCTCACCAGCGCCCCTCAAATGCAGCCTACCAGTGCCCATCTATGCAGCCTCACCAGCACCCCCCCAAATGCAGCCTCAACAGCATCCATCAAATGCAGCCTCACCAGCTCCCATCAATGCAGCCTCACCAGCGCCCATCAATGCAGCCTACCAGCGCCCATCAAATGTAGCTTCACTAGTGTGCATCATTGCAGCCTACCAGCGCCCTTCAGTGAATGTTTGCTCAGGACATAGACACAGTCCTCCACCGCCGATGCTCCTCTGACACTATGTGCAAATAAAGTGGTGGCTGCCCACTGATGCTTAGACTTAGTTGCTTGCTGCAGAGAGAAGAGAGTTGGAACACCGGTGCCCAGGCACCCTAGGCAGCAGGGCGCCCTAGGTGGCTGCCTAGTTTGCCTAGTGGTAGCACCGGCCCTGTATATAAAATGCACTTTTTATCTTTCAAACAGTGTTTCCCAGTGCCAAACCTTTCATCCAAATTCTAAATTGCTGCATTTCTAAATTTTAAAAGCCAATATAAAGGAATAGAGGTGGTAAAAATGTCTTTGTGGATTTATTTAACTTTTTTTTTTGGTCAGTTCTCCTTTAAGGGGGTGTGGCAGGGGGTGTGTCCTATGCCTACATACATTTGTTAGTAGGTGTCCCTCATTCTCATTCTCAAAATGTTGGGAGGTATGTATCTGTGCCCCAGGCCAGGGGGGTTCCTGTGTGCAGATAGGCGGTGGATTGCACTGAAAATGAAACTTTACCCACAACAACGTGATCAAAATTAAATTATTTAGCAAGGGACATACAAGATTCCACATTGATAATTATACTACCAATATTCGTGTGTGCTCTAAATTGTCTCCAGCATTGCTCATGTCTCTTCTTGCTGGAGATCGCCATTTTGGTAAAGACCAGAGCCCCTGAGCAGCAGTAAATATTTAGGCTGTCAGCAGATCGCCCTTTACATATATCTACAGCAAAGAGGAGACATGGATGGATAGGGGAGTTTGCTTCGAATATAAAAAAATTATCAAATAGCCTTTTTTGGTTTGTGGTGCTCAGATACCGTGAAGATCCGTTTTAATTTTCAGGCTTGAAGTGTGGGGGGGGGGGGGGGGGGCAGACTGCCATGAGGTCAGTTCACGTACACTTCAGGGGATGAATCATGTCCCTCATTACCTGACCCACGTGACACCGATCGATTTCTTAAAAAAAAAAAAAATCTGACTGCATGATTTGGGAGTTCTATTTTGACTTAAAAAAAAAAAAAAGTTTATTTAACTGCTTCAGCCTCGGAAGACTTTACCCCCTTCCTGACCAGAGCACTTTTTTACGATTCAGCACTGCGTCGCCTCAACTGACAATTGCGACGTGGCTCCCAAACAAAATTGATGTCCTTTTTTTCCCACGAATAGAGCTTTCTTTTGGTGGTATTTGATCGCCCCTGTGGTTTTTATTTTTTGCGCTATAAACAAAAAAAGAGCGACAATTTTGAAAAAAACGCATTATTTTTTACATTTTGCTATAATAAATATCCCCCAAAAATATATATAACATTTTTTTGTTTCCTCAGTTTAGGCCGATACGTATTCTTCTACTTATTTTTGGTAAAAAAAAATTGCAATAAGCGTTTATTGATTGGTTTGTGCAAAATTTATAGCGTTTACAAAATAGGGGATAGTTTTATGGCATTTTTATTAATAATTTTTTTAATCTACTAGTAATGGCGGCGATCAGCGATTTTTATTGTGACTGCGACATTATGGCGGACACATCGGACATTTTTGACACATTTTTGGGACCATTGTCATTTATACAGCAATCAGTGCTATACAAATGCACTTATTCCTGTGTAAATGACACTGGCAGTGAAGGGGTTAACCACTAGATGGCAGGGTAAGGGTTAAGTGTGTCCTGGTGCATGTTTCTAATGTGGGGGGTGTGGGCGTGGCTACGTGTGACACGTCACTGATCTCTGCTCCCAATCACAGGGAGAGCCGATCAGTGACACTGTCACTAGGCAGAACGGGGAGATGCTTGTTTACATTAGCATCTCCCCATCAGATGATCGCAGGTATCCCCAGGAATATATAGTGCTTGGTCCTGTTCTGATCAGTGGCTTAAAATCCCCTCTTTCTGAAGGCTGTAGCTACATCCCATAGTGAAGCCCAATTTATGGGTGTTCCTGTGTGTGGAGGGTACAGACAGCACTAATTCCCGCCCTCTCTCTAAGCTAACTGCTCTCATTATTAAACAGGATTTATATAGCGCCAGCAGTTTATGTTGCACTTTACAATATAAAGGGGGACAGTACAATTACAATACAGTTCAATACAGAAGAAGTAGGAGGGCCCTGATCACGAAGCTTACAATCTAATGAACGAACAATCACCCTGAAGTACCCTGAAGTTCAGTTCCTTTGCAGGATTGTCCATTCCCAAAATGAACGATTAACCTCAAAAAATGAGCAAAGTCATGAGCAAACAAAGCATGAGAAAGATAACCAAACCCCCCCCCCCCCCAAAAAAAACACATCAATTACCGCAATAATAAAACTTTATTGCAAAAGAGAATCCAGCAACACAGCAGAAACGTTAACATTTCAAAATGAGTGTACACAATGACATTTTTTTGTAAAAGTATTATTACAAAATACCAACATACATCTTTGTTAAAGTTATCACTGATTTTTGTGTTCAAAACAGACCTTTCAATGATTTTTACTGTAATATTAGTTCCCAAAAATGTTAGCAATGATTTTCATAACATTAGCTTTCTTTAACCTCTTCCCATCCGCGCTATAGCCGAATGATGGCTACAGCGTGGACCTACTTTTCTATGAGACTCGGCTGATCACAGATCGCTGCAAGGGGTCGATCCCGACCCCTTACCACGTGATCAGCTGTCAGCCAATGACAGCTGATCATGTGATGTAAACAGAGCCGGTAATCTGCTATTTTTCTCCTCACGCTGGTAGCATGAGGAGGAAAAAAAAAAAGCAGATCACCGGCGGCTGTGAGAGGGACATTGTTCCTGATCATGGAGAGCCTCTGCAGAGGCTTCTGTGCCCACCTGTGCCACCTACCAGTGCCCACCAGCACCACCTACCAGTGCCCACAGTACCATCCATCAGTGCCCACAGTGTCACCTATCAGTGCCCACAGTGCCACCTATAAATGTCACCAATCAGTGCCTCATCACCAGTGCTGCCTATCAATACCACCTACCAGTGCCCATCAATACCATCTACCAGTGCCCATTAGTGCCACCTATCAGTGCCCATCAGTACCCGATGATGCCACCGTTGATTTTTGAAATTCGGCAGAGCAAGCCTTCAATTTCACCTCATGTTGCTACAGAAAATAATTTTCGTGGCCGGGAATCTTCTTTTCTCTCCGTAAATTTTCTTTTCTTATTACATTTCTCGCACGATTCTCCCATCATTGATTAGAAAATCGTTTGTTTTTCCAAAAATTTCCAACATGTCCGATTCCTCAAATTTGATTTCCGCACGAAAATCGGCTGTTGCTACAGCCCACTAATGGTGCGAAATTCATATGAAAATTCTTAGATACGATTTTCGAAAGAAAATTCTTTCGAAATTCAAACTGTGTATGGCCGGCATTAGTAAATCTCCCCCACAAAGTAAAGTTTGGGTTCCAGGGAGCAGCTGGTCTCAGGTGTACAGAACACATGGGGCTCTATCCTACAGAGTCCTCTGATTATCGATGAGAATGTTCAGTCCTTTTTATTTACTTGTTACAGTGCAGGAAATAATTACACTGTTCAGTCTTTAACCACTTCCCGCCCGGCCAACAGCAGATTGATGGCCGGGAAGTGGTTCGGTTATCCTGACTGGGCGTCATATGACATCCAGCAGGATAAGCCCCGATCATGCGCCAGGGAGGGGGGCACGCAGCACAGCGATCGGTGGCGCTGTGTGTCATTCTGACACACCGCATCTCCAATTGTGGTAAAGAGCCTCTGATGAAGGCTCTTTACCACGTGATCAGCAGCTGATCACAGCATGAACCAGAAAGTGCCAGTAAATGGCTTTCTTTGGTTTGCGCTGACAGGGAGAGCCGATCGGCAGCTCTCCTGTCGGGGGGGGGGGGGGGTGCACTGATAATCAGCCCATTGATTGTCAGCGTAGCCCCAATCAGAAGTGCCCACCACAATGCCAATTAGTGCCCACCCAAACACCAATCAGTGCCCATCAAAGTGCCAATCAGTAACCATCATAGTGCCAATCAGTTCCCATCAGTAACGCCTGTCAGTGCCCTTCACATATGCCAATCAGTGCCCATCAGTAATGCCTGTCAGGACCTCCTTATTAATGCCCATTAGGGCCACCTGTCAGTGTCGCCTATCAGTGCCCATGAGTGCTGCATATCAGTGTACCCTATTGGTGCCCATCAGTGCTGCATATCAGTGCCCATCAATTCTCCAGATTAGTGCCTCTTCATCAGTGCCCATCAGTGCCACCTATCAGTGCTCATCAGTGCAGCCTTTCGGTGCCCATCAGTGCTGCATTTCAGTGCCTATCAATTCTACATATTAGTGCCTCCTCATCAGTGCTCATCAGTGCCTCCTCATCTGTGCCCATTAGCATAGCCTCATTAGTGCCCATCAGTGAAGGAGAAAAAAAAATGTTATAACAGAAACAAAGAAAACTTTTTTTTCCCCACATTTTTCAGTCTTTTTTAGTTTGTTTAGCAAAAAATAAAAAACCCAGTGGTGATCAAATACCATCAAAAGAAAGCTCAATTTGTGGGAAGAAAATGATAAAAATGTTGTTTGGGTACAGTATTGCATGACCGCGCAATTGTCATTCAAAGTGCGACAGCGCTGAAAGCTGAAAATTGGCCTGGGCAGGAAAACAGTGGTTAAACAATCTCTCTCCTTCTCAATGCTCCATCTAAGCCACTGTTTAGTCTTCAGCTTGTAAATAAATAGATTATATTGTATTTATGATCCGTGGTGAGGAATGTGTGTTAGGCCCCTTTCACACGGGGCGGATCAGTAATGATCCGCCCCGTGATGATCCGCTCGCTCAGCGGGGATCGCTCCGTTGTCCCCGCTGAGCCGGCTGCAGACAGGGCGGTCTCCGCACACTGTGCAGGGACCGCCCTGTCAGCTCTCCGCTCTCCTCTATGGGGATCGGACGAGCACGGACCGTGTGTCCGTGTTCATCCGATCCGCTCTGCAGACGGACAGAAAAATAGGATTTTCCTCCGTCTGCAGAATCGGACATTTGCGGAGGCGGACAATAGCGGGTGTCTGCGGATGCTCATCCGCAGACACCCGCTATCCCATAGGGATGAATGGATGTCCGTATTTCATCCGCAAACGGATGGATGAAATACGGACATACCATCCGCATGTGTGAAAGGGGCCTTAATATCCTCGGTGTGATCAGTAAATTCAAAGCATATGTGTCTGTTTCCTCTGCGTAGTGATAGGTAAAGATCAATGTAATACAAACCATCACAAGTCCCCAACACACTCTACACTCCTCTGGATTGGTGGTGTGTTAATTTGTCTTGCATTAAAGTGGAAAGTTCCACTGACATATATTCATTTTTTTTTTTTAAAACATTTCTTAAGATCAGAACATTTACTTTTAGCAGGAACTTTCGTCCCCCGATGTCTGCTTTATTATAAAAAATAAAGTTTTATTCTTTTGTCCTGTCCTTTCCCCTCTTGCTTGTGGGCATGTGAAGCCCACAAGCATACTGTTGCAGCTGAGTGACCAGCATGCACCGCCCGTTCTTGCACATGCGCCATCGTTCTCGAGCATGCGCCATATGTATGGCGCCGAGCAGTACACTTCTGGCATTGCCATCACAACAGGCGGCATCGTCTGAAGTGTCTGCCCCCGTTGTGATGGCAACAAAGCCCTCAGCGCTGCCCAGTGACTCCTGGGAAATGATGACAGACATCTCCCAGGAGCACTAGTGAGCGCGTCAGATGCCAGGGAGAGGAAGAGTCAGATTATGTGGGACCCCCTAGCAATAGACCTGAAATTTTTATTTTTTTTCCAAAGGTTGTTATTTAGATTTAATGCTGCTGATTAATGTAAAAAAATGTATGTACTGGAACTCTGCTTTAAGGCAGCCCATTCAAAATATTGTGTTGTAAAGCACACCAAATTGTCCAAAAAATAAAATCAGAAGTGCCACAAAACGTCTAAAACGACATACTATGGTGCTGCAAGGTATGCGTGCTGCCTTAGTGAATTGGGGTGCTATTAAATTTGAGGCGCATGGGCAACCTCCTGCTTCAACTCCTCAGGGTCACTCAGGAGGATGACAGTATCTGGAACTTCCTCCTCCCAGCCATGTACTACTCCCAAGAGTACTGGGGTTGGAAAGCCATCTCTTACAGATTGACGCATGTCTTCCTCTTCTTCGAAGCCTATGAAAGTGCCAGAATCCTCCTCCTCATCCTCCTCCCCTCTCTCCTGTGTGTTCTGTGACATAGGAATGATGGTGTCTGGATGAAGTGGGCCTTGAGAGGAAAGGAAGTCCTCCTCTCCTACTGCTCTGCCTCCAGTGCCCTGTCCATAATGCCACGCAGAGTCTGCTCCAGCAGGAACACAACAGGGATTGTGTCACTGATGCATGCACTGTTATTGCTCACCATCCTTGTGGCCTCCTCAAATGGTGACAATACAGTGCATGCATCCTTAATGGTCTGCCATTGGTCAGCTCTACTGGCACAGGTACTCATTGACTGCCCTCTGCTGCATGTATAGATGCTGCAGCATTCCCAAAGTTAAGTTCCACCTGGTGGGCATGTCACAAATCAGGCGTTTACAGGCAGGTGTATTTCCCGCTGAATTTCAGCCAGCCGAGCACTGTCTGTGTATGACCACCTGAAATGGCTACAGACTCTTCTGGCCTGCTTTAGTACATATTGCAACCCTGGGTACGTACTTGAAAATGCTGCACCACCGAATTGACTACATGTGCTAGGCATGGCACATGTGTCAACTTTCCCCGTCTAAGGGAAGACAAGAGGTTTGAGGCATTATCGCACATGACCATTCCTGGCTCCAGCTGGTGTGGTGTGAACCACCTCTGGGCCTGTCCCTGCAGAGCTGCAAGAATCTCTGCTCCGGTGTGGTTCCTGTGCCCTAAACACACCAGCTGAAGCACTGCATGGCACCTTTTAGCCTGACTGGGAATAGCCTTTTGAACACTTAGGGGGTACCTGATGTTCATAGGAAAATTCTGCAGAGGAGGGCATAGAGGTGACAGAGGAGGAGGGGGTAGAGCTCACAGGTCTGGCATCATCACCACCAGCTGTATGGAGACGTGGGGGCACAACAAGCTGCAGCACCGAGCCCTGTCCTGCATCCTTTCGAGTTGCAAGCAGCGTTACCCAGTGTGCTGTGAACTAAATATATCATCCCCGCCCATGCTTGCTGGACCATGTGTCTGCAGTAAGGTCAATTTTACCGCTGACTGCCTTGCCCAGCGATGCCCGGGTCAGAAAAAGATGAGGTTATGCACCCATTCCAGACCCACACTAGTGTGAATCTAGCCTTAAAAAATGTACAGAAATTTAATAGCTATGGTTACAACTGTATACTCAAAAAGCATGTTCTCATTGAAATTTGTATACCTGCTTTTTTTTTTGTTTAACCACTAGCTGAGCAGCGCACGATGATATACGTTGGCACAATGGCACGGCTGGGTAAATGGGCGTACAGGTACCTCCCCTTTAAGACGGGGCATTGTGTGCGTGCATGCGCCTGTCGCATGCTCCATGAACGTGACTGCCGAGGGCCCGCAATCGTATCATGGAGCAGAAGAACGGGGAGATGCCTTTGTAAACAAAGCATTTCCCCGTTCTGCCTAGTGACATGACAGGGATCTACTGCTCCCTGTGATCGGGAGCAGTGATCGATGTCATGTCAGTGGAAGCCCATCCTCCCTACAGTTAGAACACCTCCCTAGGACACACTTAACCCCTTGATCACCCCTTAGTGTTTAACCCCTTCCCTGCCAGTGTCATTTACACAGTAATCAGTGCATTTTTATAGCACTGATCGCTGTATAAATGATAATGGTCCCAAAATGGTGTCAAAAGTGTCCGATGTGTCCACCATAATGTCATAGTCACGATAAAAATCGCAGATCGCCACCATTACTAATATAAAAAAAAAATAATAATAAAAATGCCATAAATCTATCCCTTATTTTGAACACACTATAACTTTTGAGCAAACCAATCAAAATATGCTTATTGTGATTTTTTTTTAACCAAAAATATGTAGAAGAATACATATCGGCCTAAACTGAGAAAGAAATTTGTTTTTTATATATTTTTATTATAGCAAAAAGTAAAACATATTGCTTTTTTTTTCAAAATTGACGCTCTTTTTTTGTTAATAGCGCAAAAAATAAAAGCCACATAGGTGATCAAATACCACCAAAAGAAAGCTCTATTTGTGGGAAAAAAAGGAGGTCAATTTCGTTTGGGTGCAGCGTTGCACGACTGCACAATTGTCAGCTAAAGCGATGCAGTTCCGAATTGCAAAAAGTGCTCTGGTCAGGAAGGGGGTTAAATAAAGATTGAAAAAAATGATAGTAGCCCTGACCCTTTCACACTCTAAAAACTAAACAGGTCATGCCAAACATGCCACTGTAGTGAGAAAACAAAGGATACAATTCCCAGCCATCATTGCAGTTGATTTACTGAGCACTTTGCAATGGCAGTTGCTCCAGGGCTTAGTAAATAAGGGGAAGATCTACTGACTAAAAAAGAGAAGGTACTAATGCGCACAAACCCTTACTAATATCCCTACTAAAAAATGTATTTAGAAAATATAGAGGAACTGCCAACATATAAAGTGATCTCTACACTATCAGAAGAATTATAATACAAGTATTATGTGGCGCTACCTGACCAGGAAAAAAATATAACAATAATTAATGAAAATAAAGAATAAAAAATAAATAAAAAATTATAAAATTGCATCAATATATGTAAATATATATAAATATAAATATGTTCAAATAGGCAATGAGTAAACTATACAGTAAATGTGCAATGTGTAAACCTAGCGGATACCTGTGCAAATAATTAATAAAGTGCAATAAGCAACTCATAAATAATAAAGTGGTGCAATAATCACATCCGTGTAATCTTCAAGAAAAAAGTCCATAAATAAATATGCAGGAAAAGTCCATATAACATAGCAAACAATATGATCTTGATAAGCAAACGTGCAGTTCAAAAGGTGTAAACTGAAACAGTGTAAGTCCTTTGATAAAGTCACATGGGTGTGACGCAACGCGTCAGTGAGGAGCCAGGTGTCACGATCGTCACTTCCGGTCGTGGCTGAGACCGGATGTGTACCTTTTACCCGCGATTGTCAACTTTTATGTAAGTGTGGATGTTATTTGATTTTTTGTTATTTGATTTATTGCACTTTATGAGATTTGCACTTTATTAATTATTTGCACAGGTATCCGCTAGGTTTACACATTGCACATTTACTGTATAGTTTACTCATTGCCTATTTTGCACATATTTATATTACGATCTACTGACTGCCATCATCCAATCACGTGCAAGTAAAAATTATATTTTTTATTTTCCTTGTGATTGGGTATTTTTTGCAACGTGAAACTTCACCTCATTTATTAAGCTCTGGAGCAACTGCACTTGTAGAGAGTGACTGCACTTGCAAATTGCAGTCTATTTGCCTTCAGTAAATAACCCACTGTGTTATATTTACCTCCAGAGCAATGTAACGCTTTGTACAGCTGAGTAAGCACTCTTGCGGTGTGAACAGTATAGGGGGTATTAGAAGGGTGTTATATAGAAGTCATCTTCAGGTTTCAGGGGACCCTTACTGAAAATAAATGAACAGCTCACAATATATTGGTGCAGTGTGCCATAGATATAATAAGAAATAAAGAAATAAGAAATGTAGTGTAACTAGCGTCATTTTGACCCCCCCCCCCCTTTTTCATTAAGAAAAAAATATTATATATTATTATTATTATTATAATACAGGATTCATATAGCGCCGACAGTTTATGCAGCACTTTACATTGACAGTACAATTACAATACAATTCAATACAGGAGGAATCAGAGAGCCCTGCTCATTAGAGCTTACAATCTAGGAGGGAGGGTCAAGTTATACAAAAGGGTAATAGCTGTGGGGGATGAGCTAATGGAGACAATAGTGCAGTTGTTAGATGATGGCAGGATAGGCTTCTCTGGAGAGGAAAGTTTTCAGGGATCGCCTAAAAGTGGATAAATTTGAAGACAGTCTGACAGATTTGGGTAGGAAATTCCAGAGGATGGGCGAGGCTCGGGAGAAGTCCTGGAGGTGGATATGGGAGGAGGTGATGAGGGAGCTAGAGAGCAGGAGGTCTCGGGAGGAACGAAGAGGGCGATTAGGTTGGTATTTTGAGACAAGGCTAGTGATGTAGCTGGGGGCAGAGTTGTGGATGCCTTTGTAACTTATTGTTAGTATTTTGAATATAATTTGTTGGGGCGAGTGGCAGCCAATGGAGGGATTGGCAGAGAGGGGTAGCAGACACTGTGCGGTTTGTAAGGTGGATGAGTCTGGCAGCAGAATTCATGATGGACTGAAGAGGGGATAGTCTATTTAAAGGTAAGCCAATGAGGAGGGAGTTGCAGGAGTCAAGGCGAGAGATAACCAGGGAGTGAATCAGGAGCTTTGTGGTATCATTGGTTAGAAAGGGACATAGTTTAGAGACGTTTCGGAGGTTGAGGCAGCAAGCTTTGGAAAGTGATTGGATGTGGGGCTGAAAGGAGAGTTGAGAGTCCAGGATAACACCTAGCACCCGGACATGTGGGGATGGGTGGATGGTTGTGCCATTACTCTTGACAGATAAGTCAGGGGAAGAGGCAGGTGGGGGAGGAAATATTCTAAGCTCGGTTTTGGACAAGTTGAGTTTGAGGAAATGGTGTGACATCCATACAGATATGTCTGTTAGTAAGTTGGTGATGCGGGAGGAGACTGATGGAGTGAGTTGAGGGGTGGAGAGATAGATTTGTGTGTCGTCAGCGTAGAAATGATATTGAAAGCTATCAGCTGACCCAGGGAAGAGGTGTAGGTTGAAGATAAAAGAGGTCCAAGAACAGAACCTTGGGGGACCCCTGTATAACAAGGTCTTCCCTTATATTGCTTGTCAAGGGAAAGAAGGACCACAAACATTAGTGGTATGTGGAGCAGGACACCCCTAAATTGATGATTAGTGCAGACAACCCTGCTTATATTATGGAGCAGTGGTATAAATATCTCCTTACATTGGTGGTCAGTGAAAGGATATCCCATAACATTGGTGGTCAGAATATTCCCTTACCTTGGTTGTCAGTAAGGAAGTGTCCCTTATATTGGTGATCAGCGCAGAAGGGCACCCCTGTACTAAGGTAGTCATTGGGAGAAAGATCAATGAAAACATTGTACCTTACATTGCTGGTCTGTGTGTAAAGGGGGTAGGAGCTAGATGAGGTCAAGTTGGTCATCATGTCCCTCATGTTTCCCTCCTTGCTGTGTGCCAAGCAAAGGTCATATGAGAGGCCTACCCTGGGGTGGGTTCTTGTGGGCTACGCTAGGCACTTTTGAACAAAACCTGCCACATGTACACTTTTAGGACAGGCTGCTAGAGACACCTATGTTACCCTTGGTAACCACTTCTATCTTCATACAGTATTAACTCTGGTACCATTATCTTCATACTCTGATGTGCATAGTGACCTGAGTTGTAGACTATGTGTGCAGGTTACTTGCATTACACCCCTTTAATAACTTCAGACCAGGCAGGCCTTTATAGGAAAGAGTCCGTCTTTGGTAGAGTCCATAGTTAGCATGTTCAGGAGGGATTGCAAGCCCCAGCCATCCTTCTGGGCAATGGGAACTCTGACTTCTGCACATCACTGGATACGCAGACTCCGGTTGTGGAAGGGAACAGGTCTGGCCAAGCCGAACCACCTGGAACCGAATCAGCAGAACAACAAGAACCCCCTTGACAGTCTTAGGATCTGGGCCTCTGTCCCTTTTATAGCATACAGGTCTGGAGGGTTGGACCCACCAAGAAAAACATGGGAAGCACAATTAACTCCCAACTTCCCGGCTGGGGCAGCATTAACCACTCCCTGCCCACATGTGGAGAAGGGAATGCTTTTATTGCCAGCCAATGGAGAAGGGCTTCCTTGCATTGGTGGTCAGTGGGAAGGATACCCCCTTTCATTGGTGATCAGTGGGAAGGATACCCCCTTTCATTGGTGGTCAGTGGGAAGGATAGTCCCTTTCATGAGTGGTTAGTGTGAAGAATATCCCCTTACATTGGTGGCTAGTGGGAAACATTTCCTCTTACATTGGTAGTCAGGATTAAGGATATACCCTTACATTGGTGGTCAGTGGGAAGGAGATTCCCTTACACTGGTGGTCAGTGGGAAGGAGATCCCTTTACATTGGTGGTCAGTGGGACAGATATCCCCTTACATTGGTGGTCAGTGGTAAGGAGATCCCCTTACATTGGTGGTCAGTGGGACAGATATCCCCTTACATTGGTGGTCAGTGGGAAGGAGATCTCCTTACATTGGTGGTCAGTGGGAAGGAGATCCCCTTACATTGGTGGTCCGTGGGAAGGAGATCCCCTTTAAATTGGTGGTCAGTGGGAAGGAGATCCCCTTACATTGGTGGTCAGTGGGAAGGAGATCCCCTTACATAGGTGGTCAGTAGGACAGATATCCCCTTACATTGGTGGTCAGTGGGAAGGAGATCCCCTTACATTGGTGGTCAGTGGGAAGGAGATCCCCTTACATTGGTGATCAGTAGGACAGATATCCCCTTACATTGGTGATCAGTAGGACAGATATCCCCTTACATTGGTGATCAGTAGGACAGATATCCCCTTACATTGGTGATCAGTGGGACAGATATCCCCTTACATTGGTGGTCAGAGGGAAGGAGATCCCCTTACACTGCTGGTTAGTAGGAAGAATATCCCTTTACATTGGTGGTCAAGGAAAGTATGCACCTTACTTCCACTACAACTACAATTTAACTGAATGTTGGTTGCTCAAAACCATAACTCGCTATCACATAGATCCTTCACTGGCTGCGAGTTATTTTTATAAATACACAAAACCCGGAAAGTGAAAAAGAGAAAGCGTGATTCTATAGCTGCTACAGTTCCCTACAACAAATCCCTTATGTCCTGCAGACCTTCTCCAGTTTTATTTTATTATAAAACAGAAGGGGTTTGTTTAGAAAGTGTATGTACATATCCTGGGAACTGCTAATAAACACAGCGTCCTATGGGGGATAAAATCTCTGTTATAGGGCAGTAGTAGGCTACGGTGGGAGCTGTGGGATTGGTAGTAGGTGCTGGATTCCAGGACTGTGATCCACAGCTCCAGCAGGGACAGTGCAGTCAGCTCTCAGCCAGAACAGGGATGAATAATACAAGCAGTGTAGTAGCTGGTATGTGCAGGAAAGACTTCCCTGTAAGAGGACTCTGCACACAGCTCACGCCTTGCACGTACTCACTGTAACATCTGGACTGTGGAGTGAGTGTGAGCGATGACTGGGGGGGCAGTGCGACTGGAGGGCAAACCTGAGGGTGGTGCAGGGTGAACTCTCTGCAATGGTCTGGTTGGGTTCAAGGCTGACCGATTCTCCTGTCTGGGCTGACTCACTACATCTGCACCCTGTACACTTCACTTGTTGCTGGAACTTGTAGTTCTTCTGAGCTAGCCGAAAGCAGACTTATTCACCCCTGTGTCCAGTATATGAACATGATAGTATATGCCACTAGGTTTGTCCATCATAAACTAACCACCCCCCCACCGAAATAGTTTGTACAACTCCCTAAGGCCAGACATAAAACAGGGACACAGACATGTAATGTCAAGTCCAACCTCAAGAAACATTGTGTGAGCTGTCCTTTGTAAGTAAAACGACCCATGCAGCAGGGAGATGACAGAGGAAGGAGCAGAGTCCTCCAACAGAGTAGAGTATTTCAGGAGAGGAGAGTTATGCTGCGTACACACGACCGGACTTTTCGACGGACTAGGTCTGACAGTCTTCCCGTCTGACTTTTGGCGGAGTTCCGACTGACTTTCTGAATGAACGGACTTGGCCACCCAAAATCACACCAAAGTCTGACGGATTTGAACGTGATGACGTATGACCGGGCTAGAATACGGAAGTTCATAGCCAGTAGCCAATAGCTGCCCTAGCGTTGTTTTTTGTCCGTCAGGCTAGAATACACGTGAATGGATTTCTCGATCGGAACTGGGTCCGGCGAAGATCCAGAGGAAAGATTTGAAACATGTTCTATTTTTAAAGTCCGTCAGATTTTTGGACAGCAATGGTCCGATAGAGCCCACACACAATCAAATTGTCCGACGGATTCGTTCCGTCTGACCTTTGCTGTTGAAAAGTCCGGTCGTGTGTACGTGGCATTAGAGGAAGGAACAGATTCCCCTACTAGCACATTTATTAATTTTGAAGGAATACCTAATTTGCATTGAAATTGGAACAGCTAGACAAATATTGTATTTTCATGGCTAGGAGAAGTGTGTATTGCAATTGTAACAAATAAATGGGTGCTCCTAAGATGTAAATGACATACAGTGGATATTAAAAGTCTACACACCCCTGTTAAAATGTCAGGTTTCTGTGATATAAAAAAATGAGACAACGATAAATAATTTCAGAACTTTTTCCACCTTTTAATGTACTGTACAACAATCTCCTGTATTCTTCACATGTCTGGGCTATGGGGTAGATTGGCAAGACAGAAGCCTTTTCTCATAAAGAAAAACATCCAAGCCTGACAAAAATTTTCAAAAACAGTCTCCCAAAAGCATGTGGGAAAATGTGTTCTGGTCTGATGAAACCAAGATTGAACTTTTTTGGCTATAATTCTAAAACAAAGGTTTGGCTCAAAAACACTGCACATCGTCAAAAGAACACCATACTCACTGTGAAGCATGGTGCTGGTATCATAATGCTTTGGGCTGTTGTTCAGCTGGAACAGGGGCCCTAGTCAAGGTATAGGGAATTATGAACAGTTTCAAATATCAGTCAATATTGGCAATCACAAAACCTTCAGGCTTCTGCTAGAAAGCTAAACGTGAAGAAGATCTTCATCTTTTCATCTTGCATGACAACCACCCAAAACATACATCCAAATCAACAAAGGAATGGCTTCACCAGAAGAAGATTCAAGTTTGGAATGGTCCAGCCAGAGCCCAGACCTGAATCCGATTGAAAATCTGTGGGGTGATCTGAAGAGGGCTGTGCACAGGAGACAGGGCCGTCTTTAATATAGATTGGGCCCTGGGCAAAAATTTTCTTGCCCCCCCCCCCCCCATGCAATTTCCCTCTCCACCTACTCTGAGACATACAATAAATAGCAGCTAGACTTAAAATCAGTTTTCTGTATCAGATCAGGCAGCAATTGCGATTGGTTGCCACAGCTATCATTACTGCTTACTGACTAGTTTCTAGAGGTTACAGCACACATTACAGCTCACTGATTAGTTGCTAGAGGTTACAGCACATCACCTCCTCACAGCAGGGGAGCATGATATACATAGGAATGCCGCCTTTATTTACATATCAATGCCGCCAGCCGCAGCTTTTTACTTAGTATTGTTACCGCTATTTACATATGAATGCTAGTTATTTACATGTAAACACAGGGTCTGCAGGTGAGTCATCTGCACACAGCAATAGGGCAGAGCTGGGCAGCATTAGTACCAGCACTTCACACTGAGATATTGGGACACAGTACGGGAATAAATCTTCAAGGGACAAGGGAATTTAAAGAGGAAGTAAACCCTGATGGGTTTACTTCCTCTTTTTTTCCCTGCAAAGGTAAAGCATAATGGACTACTATGCATCGCATAGTAGCTCATTATGTGTCACTTACCTGACACAGGAGCCAGCGAAGTCGCCGCTGTCCCCTGTAGTCCGCCGCATCCATGTTGCTGGTGGCGTCTCGCAGCTCCGACGAATCACAGCGGCGCAGCCGCGATGACGTCACTCCCGCGCATGCGCACGGGAGTCGCGTCTCGCAGCTCCGCCGCTGCCATACGGCGAAGCCGCGATGACGTCACTCCCGCGCATGCGCACGGGAGTCGACAAATTAGGCAAATCCATTCTTGGATTTGCCGCATTTAGTGCGCCTGCGCGCCGCTGTCTACGGCGCATGCGCCGTAGACAGCGGTGCCCATTTTCGGGCAAATATCTCCTAAACCATATAGGTTTAGGAGATATTGCTTGGACCTACAGGTAAGCCTTAATCTAGGCTTACCTATAGGTCCAAGTTGTTTGGAAGGGTTTACTTCCTCTTTAAACCTGGATAGTTGGCAAATATTAGGCAGCTGTTTTGGGCCCCACAACAATGACAGGGCCCAGGGCAGCTGCCCCTTTTGCCCATGCCTTAAAGATGGCCCTGACAGGAGATGGCCTCACAATCTGACAGATTTGGAGTGTTTTTGCAAAGAAGAGTGGGCACATATTGCCAAGTGAAGATGTGCCATGCTGATAAACTCATACCCAAAAAGACTAAGTGCTGTAATAAAATCAAAGTATTAGTTTAAGGGTGTGCACACTTATGCAACCATATTATTTTAGTTTTTTAGTTTTACTTCCCTCCACCTCAAATATTTCAGTTTGTTGTTCAACAGAATTGTACAGTTTTTTTTTTCCAATAATGTTTATTGAAAGGTTTACAGATAACAAAGATCATATAACATAAGACCAAGATCATCAGATATTGAGATAAGTTAATGAGCGAGGCACATTGTTAAATACAATTGGTAGAGTAGGGAGCAGGTCTATATGAATGGACCTTTTAAACAGAATGTATCATATTAACAATGGGGAACTGGGTTAGGAGTATAGTCTGGTCTCCCTCGACACCCCAACTGGGATCAAACGGGGGGGGGGGGGACCAAACCTCCCACCCCCTCTTCCTTACCAAAGGTACTAAATCTAATCACAAATTGACTTGTTTTACATCTTCAGTGTTAATATTTCAATCAGCGTGTATCTAGACCTCCCGTCCTATGACCATCTGCGCTGAATCTGCCAATTGTACAATGTGTTTATGGTGAAGAGCTTGGAGGTATCTATGTCTCCTTGATTCTAAAGAGAGCGTATCTTTGGTGGTTAAAGGAATCTACATTGATTGTGTCGTGACATTTGTTTATCAGAACTGCTGTGTTATACTTATGAGGTTCCAGCTAGTCATTCACACTTGTAGTGTTAGGTACAGCCTTGAAATAAAGGACATCTATGAAGTAGCATTCGTCTTAATGTATGTTTACTCCAGAATACACACTGTACAGAGGATCACACCTTCCAAGGGGATGTGATACAGAATACAATTTGGTACAGCTTTTTATAAGAAAATGATAACATCACAGTATATGGCGGGCACGGGCCCAAATCACAACGTACGCAATACATTTCTGAATAATCTCCTCCACACCACATATGGTCACACTGACCCAACCGCAACAACAAGTAAAAGGTCAGTTTGACAAAATAAAGATCAATTAAGTCAGGAGAGAAATTACACTTTTCTACAATGTAAAGTAGTGAGTGTACAGCTTGTATATGGGTCCTTTCACACGGGGCGGATCAGTTCTGATCCGCCCCGTGGATATCCGCTTGCTCAGCGGGGATCACTCCGTCGATCCCCGCTGAGCAGGGAGATGACAGCTCCGTCTCTGCACACTGCGCAGGGACGGACCTGTCACAGCGCCGCTCTCCCCTATGGGAGATCGGATGACGACGGACCGCAGTGCCCGTCGTCATCCGATCCGATCCGCAGACGGATGGAAAAATAGCTTTTTCCTCCGTTACACTTTTTCGGATCGGAGCGGGTCGGATGTCAGCGGACATGTCACCGCTGACATCCGACGCTCCATAGAGCTCTATGGAGCACCCGTTCAGGTCCGCCTGAAAAACTGACAGGCGGGCCTGAACGGGACGTCAGTGTGAAAGAGGCCTATCAGTGTAAATTTGCTGTCCCCTCAAAATAACTCAACACACAGCCATTAATGTCTAAACCACTGGTAACAAAAGTGAGTACACCCCTAAGTGAAAATGTCCAAATTGGGCCCAATTAGCCATTTTCCCTCCCCGGTGTCATGTGACTGGTTAGTGTTACAAGGTCTCAGGTGTGAATGGGGAGCAGGTGTGTTAAGTTTGCTGTTATCGCTCTCATTCTCTCATACTTGTCACTGGAAGTTCAGCATGGCACCTCATGGCAAAGAACTCTCTGAGGATCTGAAAAAAAGAATTGTTGCTCTACATAAAGATGGCCTAGGCTATAAGAAGATTGCCAAGACACTGAAACTGAGATGCAGCACGGTGGCCAGACCATACAGCTGTATAACAGGACAGGTTCCACTCAGAACAGGCCTCGCCATGGTTGACCAAAGAAGTTGAGTGCATGTGCTCAGTGTCATATCCAGAGGTTGTCTTTGGGAAATAGACATAGGAGTGCTGCCAGCATTGCTGCAGAGGTTGAAAGGGTGGGGATTAGCCTGTCAGTGCTCAGACCATACGTCACACACTGCATAAAATTTTTCTGCATGGCTGTCACCCCAGAAGGAAGCCTCTTCTAAAGATGATGCACAAGAAAGCCTGCAAGTAGTTTGCTGAAGACAAGCAGACTAAGGACATGGATTACTGGAACCATGTCTGATGAGACCAAGATAAACGTATTTGGTTCAGATGGTGTCAAGCGTGTGTGGCGGCAACCAGGTGAGGAGTACAAAGAGTGTGTCTTGCCTGCAGTCAAGCATGGTGGTGGGAGTGTCATGGTCTGGGGCTGGCTGAATGCTGTCGGCACTGGGGAGTTACAGTTCATTGAAGGAACCATGAATGCCAACAGGTACTGTGACATACTGAAGCAGAGCATGATCCCCTCTTAAGAGACTGGGCCGCAGGGCAGTATTCCAACATGATAATGACACCAAACACACCTCAGCATCTGTAGGGCATCCTCAAACCGAAGGTGGAGGAGTGCAAGGTCTCTAACATCCACCAGCTCCGGGATGTCATCATGAAGGAGTGGAAGAGGACTCCAACAGCAACCTGTGAAGGTCTGGTGAACTCCATGCCAAAGAGGGTTAAGGCAGTGCTGGAAAATAATGGTGGCCACACAAAATATTGACAGTTTGGGCCCAATTTGAACATTTTCACTTATGGGTGTACTCACTTTTGTTGTCAGTGGTTTAGACATTAATGGCTGTGTGTTGAGTTATTTTGAGAGGACAGCAAATTTACACTGTTATACAAGCTGTACACTCACTACTTTACATTGTAGCAAAGTGTTATTTCTTCAGGGTTGTCACATGAAAAGATATAATAAAATATTTACAAAAATGTGAGGGGTGTACTCACTTTTTTGAGATACTGTATATATATATATATATATATATATATATATATATATATATATATATATAATAATTACATACACATAATATACAATGACATACATATAATACACAATTATACAATAATGACATACATATAATACATAATTGAGCACATACATATAATATACAATAATGACGTACTTATAATACACAATTACCCAATAATGACACACATATAATACACATGGCATACATATAATATACACATGGCATAAATATAATACACATGGCATACATATAATAAACATGACATACATATAATACACATGACACACATATAATACACATGACACACATATAATACACATGGCACACATATAATACACATGGCACACATATAATACACATGGCATACATATAATACACATAACATACAATGCACACATCCCCCAGCTCTGGCTTCACTCTGGCAGTGAAAGAGTTGTCAGAAGTTTCTCGGGATGTGGGCGGAGACCATGAACTCTCCCCAGCCAATGAGAGGCCAGGCTGGGTGTGAGTGGCATGCAGTGGGCGTGGCCATTGCGTGGCAGGGTCCCGGGGATCTCGGTGTGGAGGGGTATTGTAGCGCTGAGCGGTGGCGGAGATGAGTGTGCGGCTTGTGTTCTTCGGGCTCCTCTCCATCCTGTCCTGGGGGGCTCTTGGCTCCAGCCCAGAGGGTGAGTGATCGGAGGGGGATCCTGTCTGTGCCCAGCCCCCCCCCCCCCCATGTATGATCTCTATTTCTATATTCATGTCTCTTCCTAGGAGATCGGAGTGATTTCTGTGCCCCAGGCTGTGGGCAGTGCCAGCTTTGATGGGCACTTTGCTGGTGTGCCCATCCATTTAGAGGAATTCTCAGTTCCCTGTGCTCCCATTGGTTGTTCATGGCGAGCCTTTTATCTGCAGCTTCCAGGCAGATTTTATGGTGGCCATACACAATCTTATCTGTGATCGATTGATTGATTGTAAACAAGCATTTGATACCAATATAAGGTGTCACATGATGAAATATGTATGGTATTTTCTATCGATACAATCAGTTGGTGGCCACACATGCTTCAATTTTATCATCTGATCGATGTGCAATTAATCAAATAGCCATCAATTGGCTCCCGATCAATTTGCACTTGATTCAGTTTGGAGTTGATCAAAAGCTGAGCCGATCAGCCAGGGCAGGAAAATGATTGATCACGTTACATTGATCGGCAGCACCAAGATACTGAATCCGATCGTGGTCAGATTATGAGGTTGCATGGTGGAAGCAGAGCTGCGGTGAGAAGTTCTGATGATATCTTCATCCTATCAATCGAAATCCACTTTCGCAGTGTATGTTGTATTGATCGCAGGGTTTACTGGCTATAGATTGATTATTCCTATCGGGAGAGATCGATCAGGAAATAAATCATTTATTGATGTGCGTATGACTACCATAAGAGATATGAGAGATCAAAAAATGATCACTTACACCCCGATCACACTGGGGCGGTTTTCAGGCTCTTTAACGCGGGATATGGCTTCTTCTAAGCTCCTGAAAACCGCCTCCCATTCATTTAAGTGGGAGCCTCCACTGGCGCACCGCTTGTGGGACGTTCCGAAAAGTCCTGCAAGCAGCATCTTTTGGGGGTGCTGTATTTAGCGCCCCCAATACACTCTGCCCATTGGAAGGAATTTTGCCATGCTTCCGCAGTGCCACAACACGGGAGTTTTTAACCCCTTGTTTGGGGTTTAAAGCGTCCTGCTAAAACAAGTGGCGCCTTAGCGCTAACGGCACCACGGCCCCAGTGTGAAAGGGGTCTTAAAGCAGAATTCCAGGTATGGATGTCTACAAAGTTTCATTGTTTCATCTCAGACCAATGTAAGTATATGGGGGTCATACCTGTGGGATCCCAGTGGAAACTGCTACTACACCACTACTACAGTGATTGGTGCTAGCCTAGTGAACACAAGAGGGCGCTCACTCGGCACAGCCACCAAGAGAACACATCGCATTTTTTTCCCCTCCTGATTGGATAAGGGTTGCGGATTGTGATGTCACTTCCATGCCTTTCCACCTCATCCAATCAGGGAACACTTTGCTGGGACACAAAGTGGGGGTAATCTCCCCCCCCCCCCCCCTTCATTGGGTGTCCCAGTGGAGTCAACTCAGTCCTAAATACTGGAAGGAGCATTCGATGAGCTAGAATTCTCATTGGCTCTAAGGCCTGGTTCACACCTATGCATTTTTTTTCAGTTTTGCATAAACACTCTACAGTCCATTTAAAGCGGAGGTCCACCCTAAAGTGGACCTTCCGCTCATCGGAACCCTCCCCCCCTCCGGCGCCACAATTGGCACCTTTCAGGGGGGTGCAGATACCTGTACAGTACAGGTATCTGCACCCACTTCCGGGATAGCTCTCTGCGGAAAGGGGCGTAGATTACGCCCCTTTCCGCAAGTGCCCGCCCCTTTCCGCAAGTGCCCCGCTGCCTGCTGGGAAACACACAGATCCCAGACGCAGCGGGGACCGTCCTTATTGCGCAGCGCGACTCGCGCATGCGCAGTAGGGAAATGAAGCCGAAAGGCTCCATTTCCTGATTCCCATACCCAAGATGGCGGCGGCAGCACCCGAGAGACGATCTAGAGATCGGCTTCGGGTGCCGACATCGCGGGCGCGCTGGACAGGTAAGTGTCACTATTTTGAAAGTCAGCAGCTGCAGTATTTGTAGCTGCTGGCTTTAAAAAAAAAAAAAAAACGCAGAGTCCCAGCGGACTCCCGCTTTAACATGGTTTCATATGGATCACATTCACATCTGTTCATTTTATGGAAAGGGACAGGGATTTTTTTTTTCTGGTTTTTGGTTCCATAGACTTCAATGGATCAAAAACATTGAAAAATGCAAAACGCACCTGGACTATGCAAACTGCTACCTGCATGGGTGTGAACCAGGCCTGAGCAGATTGCTGTGTGTATGGTGCGATTGTACAGTTCTATATATTCCCTGTGGCTGTGGGAGTATACAATTGGAATCTTTATGTGTGCGAGGCAATCTAATGGCCGGTACACTCAATGAGATTATCGGACAAATTTTTTTTTTTTAATTTTTAATTTTTTTTGCATCCTAATCTCAGATCGAATCTGAGGAGTCCCGAAAATTCCCGTACGACAGAAAAAAAAAAATTGGAAGTGATGTCATGTGTTGTAATGCATTTGTATTGCATTTTCGAATGATAGCTGTACTGATTAAAAGAAAATCGCCCCCAATTTTTTTTTTACGTGCATGTCTGATAGAATAATATATAATATCGGATGAACTTGTCATGGTAAAGCTCTATACTAACAATCCGATTATGGTACGATCGCTTCCAAAGCCGTATTTTCTGATGGTGTGTATGAGGCATAAGTCATTTACATTGGATTGTGTGACTTTGTTTCAATGTCGTTTTTGTTGACTTTGAAAGAAAATACAATGGCTACAATTGTGTCACGATAGGAAGTGATGGTAACGATCCATCGGGGACACATTTTATTGGAGTGGGGAAGAGATGAGTATTTCAAATATCTGAAAGGGTCCACATTTCCTACATTTTATCGGCAGGCCAGTACTTTTATCCTTTTTAAATGACACCTTTCCCCCAGCCACACTGTCACGTGGCATCAGGCATTTGGCATATATGTGTTTGTACATAGTGCATAGGGCACATCATTCATTTCAGGGGGCTGCTCTATGCATGACAATCCCAGCAAAGAAGCTCATACTCCTTTTTTGATCCGCAAGCTTCATGCGATTTTAACCCGTGCGCTTTGTGACTTGTTTTTTCACTTCCTGACCAGGCCTTTTTTTGCGATATGTCACTGTGTCGCTTTAACTGACAGTTGCGTGGCCCAGCGACGTTGTACCCAAACTAAATTCATGTCCTCCTTTTCCCACACATAGAACTTTCTTTTAGTGGTATTTGATCATCTCTGCGGTTTTTATTTTTTGTGCTATAAACAAAAAAAGAGCGATAATTTTGAAAAAAACAACCTATTTTTTTACTATAATAAATATCCCCAAAAAAATGTACATTTCTTAATCAGTTTAGATCAATATGTATTCTTCTACATATATTTGGTAAAAAAAAAATCACAATAAGCGTATATTGATTGGTTTGCGCAAAAGTTATAGCGTATAGAAAATAGGGGATATATTTATGACATTTTTATTATAATTTTTTTTTTTCTTTTTTACTAGTAATGGTGATCAGCGATTTTTTTTTTTTTTTTTTTTTTAGTGGAACTGCGACATTGCAAAGGACGGGCCAGACACTTTTTTGGGACCAGCACTTATACAGCAATCATCAGAGCTATAAAATAGCCACTGATTACTGTATAAATGTCACTGGCAGGGAAGGCGTTAACACTAGGGGGCGATCAAGGGGTTAAGTGTTCCCTAGGGAGGTTTTTGTAACTGTGGGGGGTGGGGACTGACTGGGAGTACAGAGAGATCACTAATCACTAGGAACAGCAGATCTCTCTACTCCCCTGACAGAAAGGGGATCTGTTTGTTTACATTGACAGATCCCCGTTCCAGCTCTCTGAGGAGCGATCTCAGGTCGTCGGTGGACATCGCAGCCGCCGGACATGCGCATCGGCTCCGGCATTGCACATGCCCTCCCTATAGCTCTTAGATCGCCCGACGTACAGCTACAGCGATTCGTGCAGCTGTGCCAACCTGCCACAGTATAATGGCAGTGGCTGGTCAGCAAGCAGTTAAACGCAGCATCTTTCTTGTCACATTTGGGGTGTCCTTTACAGTAATTGGCCTCACACACGCGGCAAGTATCCATGTGCTAAACCATTGTGAATGCAGCCTAAAGGGGCTTATTTACGAAGCAGTGAAACTGACCTGGCTGTCAATGACAGTGATTGATTCACTACCAGAGAATGTTTGATGAAAGTCACATTCCCTGCTTAGGTTTCGTTCGCACCAGTGCATTGCGGTACCATGCACAAAACTGCGCACTTTCCTGCAACACACAAAACACGCTGGCTGTTTGCAGATGTGCGGTGGTGACCATAAATTTTAATGGCATTTCACACATCTTGCTAACTTGCCCAACAAAATGCATGGTACTGTGGTACAATGCGCTTTGTTGCAGTATGATTTTTAACCGCTTACCAACCGTATTACTTAGATTTACGGCAGCAAGGTGGCTCCACTGCACTGGCTTGCCTACCTAGTACATGACCCAGCACTTGTGGGTCCAGGGTGTACAGGCGCGCTGTCACCGGCCCACTTCTGCTGTGAGTATTCACAGCGGGAGCCGATCAGCGGGTACCACGGACTCGATTTCCGCCAGCATCCCGCCGGTTGTTCGTTACACAGACAGGATGCCAGTCTGCCTATGTAAACAAAGCAGATTGCTGTTCTGTCAGAATTGTTCGCATGGATCCTGTGTTCCTGAAAAGCAGGGACAGGGATCTATGCCTTCCCTAGTAAGAGCACCTCCCCCACCATGAGAAAATACAGGCTAGGCACACAGTTAAAGCCTTGCGTGCCCCTTGTGTTAACCCTTCCCTATATTTTTAGCACTAATCACTGAATTTGTGTCACTGGTACCCAAAAAGTGCCAGTTTGTGTTCCAACTATCTGCGGCAAAATCACAGTCCTGCTATAAGTCGCTTATTACCACCATTACTAGTAATAAAAATTAAAAATAAATAAAAATATCCCATAGTTTGTAGATGCTATAACTTTTGTACAAACCAATCAATTTACGCTTATTGGGATTTATTTATTTTTTTAACCAAAAACAGGTAGCAGAATACAAATTGGCCTAAATTGATGGAGAAGTTAGAGTTTTTACTTTTTCTTTTTTTTTTTTTTTGAGCAGAAAGTAAAAATATTTATTTATTTTTTCAAAATTGTCGATGTTTTTTTGTTTGTAGCAAAAAAAACAAAAACGCAGAGGTGATCAAATACCACCAAAAGAAAGCTCCATTTGTGAATAAAAATACATCAATTTTATTTGGGTACAGCGTCGCACAACCGCGCAATTGTCAAAGTCAGGCAATGCCGTATCACAAAAAAATTACCTGGTAATTAAAACTTCTGGCAGTCAAATCAGGCACTTTTTTTTTTTTTTTTTTTGTGCTTTTCTCCCACGTAAGAATCTTATTGAAATGAATGATCGGCCCTAAATATGACGTGTGGGAACACGCAAAAAAGCACGCATTCTGTCTCCCCTGCGAGGTCCGAACGGAATAGATCTGGTGTTGGAATCCTTTGGCATAATCCTGCAAGCCAGGCTGGGTTCACCTGAGCTGCAGCAGAACATGAGAAATGAATGCTTTGTAGTAACACGTGATGATCTCCGGCTCTGTGTTATACTACTGACTAATTGATAACTTCCACCCACTAGCCAATCCCCAACGAGTATGTCAGTCATGTGACTGTGATGTGTTACATATTGGGTCAAGTCAGATAATGTTTCTGCTGCGTGGAGATCGGTATACAAATTATATTATGTAACATTGTAACATGTTATGACTAATGTGTTTGAATTCCAGAGCATCACATAGATTCATAAACAAGAGTGACTTGTATTATTATATAATACTTGAATTATTTGGAATAATCCCGCTAAAATACTCCTTTGCAATTCGCAAAGTTAGCCCAAGAGCATATAACAGACATTACATGTGTTGGCATCCGAGCGCACAGGTGGCATAGGGGTGGTAAAAACAGGCGGCAGACCATTTTTTAACCCCCCTGGCCCTGTACCTACATATTAACATGACAGACGCTCAGGTTGTTCGCATTGCCGCATTTGCGATGCGGCAAATTGAAGTCAGCATGGCACATTTGGTAGTTGCTGTTACTTGCCAAACACACTTTATGAAGTCCATAGTATTTCAATTTACCACTTCAGCCCCGGAAGGATTTACCCCCTTCCTGACCAGAGCACTTTTTGCGATTCGGCACTGTGTCACTTCAACTGACAATTGCACGGTCGAGCGACATGGTTCCCAAACAAAATTGACGTTCTTTTTTTTTAATCACATATTTTTTTGCTGGTATTTGATCACCACAGTGTTTGTTTTTTTTTTTATTTTATTTTTTTGCGCTATAAACAAAAAAAGAGCAACAATTTTGAAAAAAACACATTTTTTACTTTTTGCTATAATATCCCCCAAAAATATATAAAAAAATGTTTTTCCCTCAGTTTAGGCCAATCCATATTCTTATATTTTTGGTAAAAAAAAAATCTCAATAAGCGTGTATTGATTGTTTTGCGCAAAAGTTATAGCGTCCACAAATTAGTTTTATGGCATTTTTATTAATAATTTTATTTTTACTAGTAATGGTGGCGATCAGTGATTTTTATTGTGACTGTGACATTATGGCGGACACATCGGACAATTTTGACACGTTTTTGGGACCATTGGCATTAAAGGGGAGGTCCACCCTAAAGTGGACCTTCCGCTCATCGGAACCCTCCCCCCCCTCCGGCGCCACAATTGGCACCTTTCAGGGGGGAGGGGGGTGCAGATACCTGTACAGTACAGGTATCTGCACCCACTTCCGGGATAGCTCTCTGCGGAAAGGGACGTAGATTACGCCCCTTTCCGCAAGTGCCCGCCCCTTTCCGCAAGTGCCCCGCTGCCTGCTGGGAAACACACAGATCCCAGAGGCAGCGGGGACCGTCCTTATTGCGCAGCGCGACTCGCGCATGCGCAGTAGGGAACCGGGAAATGAAGCCGAAAGGCTCCATTTCCTGATTCCCTTACCCAAGATGGCGGCGGCAGCACCTGAGAGACGATCTAGAGATCGGCTTCGGGTGCCGACATCGCGGGCGTGCTGGACAGGTAAGTGTCACTATTTTAAAAGTCAGCAGCTGCAGTATTTGTAGCTGCTGGCTTTAAAAAAAAAAATGCGGAGTCCCGGCGGACTCCCGCTTTAATACAGTGATCAATGCTATAAAATTGCATTGATTACTGTAAAAATGTCACTGGCAGTGAAGGGGTTGACCACTAGGGGGCGGGGAGGGGTTAAGTGTGTCCTGGGCAGTGATTCTAACTGTGTGGGGGATCGGCTGCGTGTGACACGACACTGATCGCTGCTCCTGATGACAGGGAGCAGAAGATCAGTGTCCTGTCACTAGGCAGAATGGGGAGATGCTGTTTATATCAGCATCTCGCCATTATTCAGCTCTGTGACATGATGCCGGGTATCCCAGCGGCAATCGGTTCCACAGGCACGGTCACAGCGCTCAAAGCAGGCGCGCGTGCACTCTGGGAAATTCAAAGTAACGTACAGGTAGGTTACTTTGCCCAGCCATGCCATTCCGCTGACATATATGTGCTGACAGCGGTTGACAAGTTGTTAATAATCCCCCTGGGAAAAAATAAAAGCAGGAATTTAGGAGATGGAAATGGTGAGTTTGATTTACTGAAGGCAAATAGGCTATGCACTTTGCAGGGGAATTTGCTCCAGAGCTTAGTAAATGAAGGGAAGCTTCACTTTGTAAATAATGCCCAATCACATGAAAGGGAAAAAAAAACTGCATTTTTGATTGTACATGATTGGCTGATAGAAGTCAGCAGAGCTTCCTTAATTAACGAAAGTCTGAAGCAAATTCCCTTGCAGAGCACAATGGCATTTGCAAAGTTCACAGTCTATTTGCTTTGTATTTGCCATAAGGGTTGATTTACTAAGGCTCCATTCACACCTAGACGATTTGGGAGGGTTACAATTCCTGCTTCCAGCATTTCCTTTCGGAATTTTCCTATGGAGACAGCTTTGTTGTAAAGATGGACCAAATGAGGGCTTAAAATTGGGGTAAGGGCTTTATAATAATCAGAGGAGAGGCCGTCTATTCCATGTGACTTATAAAGGGGGGGGGGGGCTGCAATGACATTTTGGATTTCTTGTTCCTTTAAAGGGCGGTTAAGATGGCTTAGTGATGTGTTGTCTAGAACTGGAAAATTCCGTTTTTTTAAAAGAGGTTTAGAGATTTCTTCTGTGTTAGGTTGGGGCAGTGCCGGGACAAGGTCATCCAGGGCAAACATGCCAAACTGCGCCCCCAAGGTTTATGAGCATTATGTGTCATCAAAAATCCCCCCCTTGCCCCCCAAAAAACTGAGCACTAATCTTTTTCTTCCCCTAAGCATAAATTTCCCCTGCTGAAATCCCCCCTCTGAGCACAAATCTTAACCCCTCCACCCCCAATTCAAGTGCCCCCACAAGAAAAATCACTCCTCCTCACACAAATTCTCTACCCCTAAAATTTCCCCTCCCAATAACCCCACTGCAAATCCCCCCCCCCCCCTCCAACACAAAGCTCCCCAATCATCCCTCCCAGAACAATACTTGCTCCCTGCTGCCCCCCAAATGCCCCTTTCCAACACAAATTCCCTCCCCCAATCCCCCCCCCCACCTCACATGATATCACAGTTCGCAGGGCAGCCGTCTCTCCTGCCCACCCCTTGTCCCAGCCCTGGGTTGGGGGGTAGTATGGTCATCCATCAAATGATACAATGAAGCGTAGTAATCCCTGAACGCTTGGGCTATGTCTGATGGGTTGAGAAGAGTTTTAGTCTTATGGTGTTGACGTTGGGCTATTCTCTCTCTAGCTCTTTTTAGTTTGAGTTGGGAGGCCATTCTTTTCCCTGCTTTTATGTTTTGTGTGAATAAGATGCCAAATTTCGACCTTTTGATGAATTTGTCATCAAAAGGTAATGTTCAATTTTGGGGAGATTTTTTATGCTGGCTTTCCGGTTGGGAAATATCAGCGAGGAGTGTTGATACGTGTAAATTTCTTTTTTTTTTTTTCTTTCTTTTAAAGCCAACTGAATCAATATTCCCCATAAGTCCTTATGAGTGCTCCATAGATTAAAGACACCGCTGGAGGAGCCTGCATTAAATGAGAAGAATTCCTCCAGCTGTGTCTTCAGTTCTGACACTCTGGGTGAGATAAGGCATAGGTATTCCTCCATAATGACACATTTTTAACACCTAGACACATTGCGGGCGAAATCATGGCAAAACACGTGGATTGCGTTTGCAATGCCATTATTTCTTAATGGCACCCTAAACGTGGTGCGATATTGTCGTGTTGCAATTACGGCAAAATCACAACGCGGAAAGATTGTCACTAAAAAAGCAGCACAAGCTTCTTTTGGAGGACAGCGGCGCCCGGCAAAAACGTAACGTGGAAAGCTTGTCGCTAAAAAAGCAGCAGGAGCTTCTTTTGGGTGACAGCTGCGCCTGTTGTGATTAGCAGCGATTGCAGCATGATTTATCTCTCCACATCGCGGTGCAGTTGGGCCATTAAGTATTGTCATCGCAAACGCGTCCTGCGTTTCGCCACGATTTGGAATCGTGGGCAGAATGTCGGCGATTCCATCTGCGATTCAAATCGCCTAGGTGTGAATGGAGCCTTAGGCCAAATAGACTGTGCTCTATGCAAGGAAGTTTGCTCCAGACTTAAGGGGAGGTTCTGCTGACTTCCATCATCCAATCATTTGCAAACTAAATATGCTGTTTTTTATTTATTTTAATTTTTTTCCTTTTTCCTTGCATGTGATTGGGTATTCTTTGCAAAGGGAAGTTTTGCCTCATTTACTAAGCTCTGGACTACTAAATGCCCTTGGAATGTGCACAGCATATTTGTCTTTAGTAAGGGCCCATTTACACTAGAATGCAGTGTGGGAAAGCCGTGTTCCAGTGCGGCTTCCCGCACTGCATTCCAATCGCATTGTCCTTGAGATCTCCTGCAGGGGCCAGTTCAAAGGTAACACCTCAAATGCAGGTCGCAAAAACGCAGTGCGTTTACACCAGTTCGCATGGTAAAAAAAAGTACCATAATGCGGTTGCCCTGTGTTTCAAAAAGTAGTGCATGCACTACTTTTGGTATGGTGCAATTTTCAGCCCATTCACAATGAATGGGGCTAAAATACCACTGCATGTGAATCACACAGGAACCGCACGGCGATCCTGTTGAATTCAGATGCAGTTCCTAGTTTGAATGGGCCCTTAATTGACCCCATTGTCTCCTAAACACCTGTAAACTACCATTCAACTGTGGTAGATCACTTTTCAGAGGGATGGTAAAATCCACTGCCCATGTGAAAGGGACCTAAGACAACACAGCTCTGACACACATGCGTTACAGCTCATCACAATGCGTGATAATGCAGTACTGTGCGTTGTGATACACTGCATTGGAATACATGCGACATGTTTATTTTTGGTCTCTTCCTGTGCATTAGCAGCCTTTTCAAAATCAATGGGGAATGGGGTGCCATAACACAACACACTTTAATGAATGTGCGGTAAGGCAACACAAAGGTGGGGAAAAGTGTGAATAGGCGTTTAGGGCACTTAGGATAAAGTATCGTAATGCACGCTACATGTGTTGGTGGGATGCAGTGCTATTCATTCTGAATGGCAACCTAACACACCTTACTGATGGAACTGAGTTGCTGGGCAGTTGCAATGTGCTGCATTGTTATTAACCGTATGTGCATCATTTCTAATGCGTTTTGGTGTTTGGTTTCAAAATGAATGGGCTGCTTAGTGAAACAAATGTTAATGTATGACAATAGACTGCAAAGATGAAAACTGGCCCTTAATACTTTAATATTTAAACATCAGTTTATTATAAGTTTTCATATATATTTAATGTGAGTTAAAGTGTATCTAAAGTTATTTTTTTCCATTTTAAATAGTATAGGAAATGGTAAAAGCCACATTTATTTTGTACAAGGTCCATAAAGACATAGATGAGCAAGTTTGGGGTGGAGGAACTTGACTGGCCTGCACAGAGTCCTGATCTCAACCCGAAAGAATAACTTTGGGATGAATTAGGGTGGAGACTGTGAGCCAGGCCTTCTCCTCCAACATCAGTACCTGACCTCACAAATGCGCTTCTGGAAGAATGGTCAAACATTCCCATAGACACACTCCTAGACCTTGTGGACAGCCTTCCCAGAAGAGTTGAAGCTGTTATAGCTACAAAGGGTGGGCCAACTCAATATTGAACTCTATGGACTAAAGCCTCGTACACACAATCAGATTTTCCACAGACAAAGCATCGGACTTTTGTCCGAAGGGCGTGTGCCAAGATTTTGTCTTGCATACTAACAGCACACAATTGTCTGCCAATAAACATAGTGACAGCTTTTGAGCGCCACCCTTTGGGCACCTTCTGCTAATATCGTGTTTGGTGTGCATTGATTCTGAGCATGTGTGTTTGTACTTCGGACTTTTGTGTGACGGACTTGTGTACACACGATAGGAAAATCTGACAACAGACCGCTGGCCTGAAAATTTACTAGCCTGCTATTCAACATTTGTTGGCAGAAAGTTGGCCAACAATTGCCTGATGGAGCTTACTAAAGCCGTGTACACACGGGCGGACTGTATGGCCTACTTAGTCCGTCGAAACACATTTCAGCGGACAGTCCGCTCGTGTGTGGGCTTCAGCGGACTTTTTCAGCGTGCAGTCTGGCGTACTAAGTATTTCGGATTTTTCTAAATACTGTCCGTCATACTTTGGTTTCAGCGGACAATCTGCTCGTCAGTAGGCTAGTTCGACGGACTAAGAATGGCGCATGCTCAGAAAGGATTTACATGACGGAAGGGTGCATTGCTGTGTATTGGACTTCCTATTTCTAGTCCCGTCGTACGTGCTGTACACGTCATCGCGCAAGCTTTCGACGGACTGTTTGTGCATCCGTGTGTGGTCAAGTCCGTTCATTCGAAAGTAGGACGGACTGTCCGTCGGATTGTATGACGGACTAAGTAGGCCATACAGTCCGCCCGTGTGTACGCGGCTTAAGAGTCAGATTTTTAGGCAAACTGTCATCACAAAATTCCCGGACGAAAATCCGATCGTGTGTACAGGGCTTAAGACTGGGATGCCAGTAAAGTTCATGGGCATGTAATGGCAGGTGTCCCAATACTTTTGACAATATAGCGTATGCTCTCCAGGACGATGTCATCTGTGACAAAACGCTTAGGGAGGAGTGATGTGCTGATGTTGCCATCTCTCTTGTGTCCCGACGGAGGGGTTTGTTTGGTTGTGTGCTGGCCAACACACCAAATTTAAGGTGCTTTTATTTACTTAATGCTGTGAGTGTTATAATTGTATTACTTAATAAACCGACCAAGGATTTTATGCTATGTGGAGCCTTTGGTCTCTTTTTGGTGCCCAACTCCTATCCAACTCACTGAGTGACATCGGAAGTGTGGAGAAGCCCTGAGGTGTGGAGAAAGGTCCTGGCTGGGTTTTAAACCACAGGCGTACACCAACCCCCAATCATAAGGGGTCTACAGGAGCTGGTAAGCAGTTTCTACAGCTGGTGGTGGATTCACTGCGGTTTTTGGTGATTGGCTGATGGACACTGCCATTAAAGAGAGTGATTCATTATCACATTTGGATGTGGACGTTATTGCACAGATCAATATAATCCATATGGATTCACCTATGGACTTCACATTTGTTATTTAGTGCGATTCTTATTTTTAATACAGTGTATGTGCACATGAGTCTCCAGCGCCCCCCCATTACAGAGGGAATTCCCTTTTTCCCTTTAAATTTATGTCACACTGAACCGTGCAGCAGGAGGAGTGAGACTACCTTATTTTCTTTACCCCCCCAGGGAGCAGAAATGGGTATGCCTGAGTCTCTGAGAGATAATACAAATCCAGCGATTGCTTTATCCTAGCAATCCTAAATAAAATCTCACTTTGGGCAGTAAAAGCAAAGTATAATAATTTATACACAAATTTATACACAAAATGTGTGCCTGTCATTTTCATGCAGTAGAAACTCAATACAAAACAAAGTTTTCCTTCTTTGCTAGGAACCAATGACATTACTGCATCCCTGGTACCTAAGTGATGTCACTATTTCATGCAAATTGATTGGCTATAAGCCGGGCAGCAGCTTGGCTGTCATTCAGTGAATGGACATGATAGGTTCACTTTATGGCTTGGTATGTAGACCTTTTGTAGCATAAATAGGGAAGGTTAAAGGTCGCCTGTAAAATGCATGCAGCGTGTAAATCCTGGGTGCTGATTGGCTCGTAGGATGTGACACGGAGTTCTCTTAGACTGCTGGAAGAGCGGAATAAAGGGCCCTATTCATCCCCGGTTTATGCAGGGAATGCCGTACAATAATAGTCTTCCTGATGAAGGGGTTTCCTGCCCCCGTGAGCTGTAATTGTAGACTTTACATGCAGCTCAGACATAAAGGGTGTTCTTGTCTCCTCTTCTTGTCTCCTCTTGGTGCCCCTTTATTCATCGGGAGACAGGTAGCCCATGAGAGTTACAACATAGAAATCCCCTTTATATGTCGCACATCCAGAGTAAGGCAGTAAGCTAGGTGGGAACAAAGAAAAGAGCATTAGGCTCAAGTTGTTAGCACTTCTGCCTTGCAGCGCCGGGGTCCTCGGATCAAATCCTGACACTATCTGCATGGAGTTTGCTTGTGTAGGTTTCATCTGGGTATTCCTAGTAGGTTATTTAGCTCAATGGAGTGCGCCCAAGATGTCTGCCTCACCTCATCCGGGGAAAAAAGTGCTATAGAAATGTACATTAAATGATGTACATTAAATGATGTGGAGCTGAACTCCAAGTATGATCTATATTGCATAGTTAGTGTATAGTTGGTGCAACATAAGTATACATATCTCATGCCTGTGGGGACTGTTGGGGAAACTGATAATTTTTGTAGTAGTTGTCGCTACTACCAGTGGTGGCTGGTGCTCAAAATTTTTGGGGGGCCACCACAAAAAATTTTCTAAAAAAAAATCATCAAATGCTGCCAGCGTGCCCATCAAATGCTGCCAGTGTCCCTGACACCACCTCGCCCCGTCCCCCCGGGACACCCCGTGCAGGAGGACTGATGTTACCGCTAGCTTCCAGGTCTTGTGCTATGTGGTTGCCCTGCTGCTTACAGAATACAGGAGGCTTTTTGCTCAGCACGGTTACTATTCAGAGAGCAGTTTGCATTTTCTCAATGAATGCAGAGCCTTTGCAGTGGTGGCTGGTGTTTTATTTTTTGGGGGGTTGGGGGAAGAAAACCCCACATGCTGTTGGTCAGGCACCCGCTCCACCACCACCCCCAGGGCGGTCATCCAACCTCCTACTTACTCCACCTAGGTCACAGGTTGGCAGCGATCCTACGGACGGCTTCTATCGCGAACCTTCCTCCTCTGCATCATGCCAGCTTCCGCCGTGCATATCTTCCCTCCTTCTAGGCATCCAATAGGATCGCCTGTCCTTTTCACTCAATCGGTGACAGGTCTCAGGACCTGCCTCCTGATTGGCTGGGAGGAGGATCAGTGTGACAATAGTGAATATTCATTTCTTATTGTCACACAACTGGATGGGCTCAGGGATCAGTACCTCTGGCACTAATCACATGCTTAAAAAAAAAGAAATAACCCCAATGGAATCCATGCAACCAGCGCCCGCATGTAGATTAGGGGGCCAAACACATTGCTAGGTGGGGCTTCCACGGGATCCCGAAGGTATGCAAACATATATTGGTCTAAGATGTAACTATGTAAAAATTGCCATACCCAGACTTCAACTTTAAAAGTTTGTTAGCAATGGCTGGCTAGAAATGGCTTTTATACATATGTGCCAGTTGACATATTTTATGGACATAATGGGAACTACAACACCTAATAATAATAATAATAATAATAATAATAATAATAATAATAATAATAAGTAATAGAAATAACAATACTTTTATTTTTTTCCCCTGGACAGAGAAGCTTCTGGTTCTGACTGTAGCCACCGAAGAGACAGACGGATTCCGGCGTTTTCAGAGATCAGCGCAATGCTTCAATTACAAAGTGAAGGTGAGTTAGAACCAGGTCTGTGGCCCCTCGAGGGCATCTTTTTCTTCACAAAGGAATTCCAAAAACAGGAAATAGCAGACTAAGGAAAGTATTTTGCAGATCAGAATTCGTTTGGCTGTGGCTTGAGGAGCCTAAAAATGTTAGAGAATGTTCACTGAGGCGGATTGGTGAACGTTCTCGTGTTTTGTGGGCATTTCCATGACCCTGGCAGAGCCTGCTCAGAGAAAAGTTGATACATCAGGATGGACTTTCAACTTCTCAGCATGTTCCTTCCTCTTTCCTCACCCAGTGGCAATGATTAGACTATTTGGTGGTTGGGTTGAACAATAATGAACAGCTGTCGTGTTTTTAGGCAGCTCAAAGTGGACCTTCACCTGGATATGGTCTGGTCAGGCGCTTAAGTTACTCTCTTTCGGAGTCAGGTCAGTGGGAGTGGCCCTCTTGCTGTGCCCTCTGGGAGAGGGTATTTAAGATGCAGACATCACGTGGTTGGGGGTTCCGGTCCAGTATGCTGTGCTGATTACATGGTCCTGGTCCTCCTGACCATCCCCCAGGAAGGCTATGGCCTGGAGTGCGGTTCCACCCAATTTGAATGCCTCGTGGCTGGCTAGCCCAAGGCATGGAAACTAGAGGAGGATTCTGAGGTGGATGGGTGATGTCTCCGGTCCGGGAGAGACCCATTGGACTTCGAGCATTCCAGGGAAGGACTCTTTATAAAAACACCATGTGTGAGTTTGGTTTTCTTAACAAGAGCCTGGAAGGGCTGAAGTAACCGAGAGAATCCGGTCTTGTGGATATCGCCAAGCAGGCTGAAAGATCCAGGTATCCTACAAGTGTTCTACAGCTTAGTTTGCCAGGAGTTCTGTAACAACATCTGTGATAAAGACTTTGTTCCTGAGTAAGCACCTTGTTGGCTGCTAGGCCTTGAGAGAGGGACTGTCCAACCTGAGTGTTCATCCAGCTGCGAATGGCTATTCTCTGGATGCAGTTAAAGTGAGCAAGTTCCTTAAAGCGGAGGTCCACCCTAAAGTGGACCTTCCGCTCATCGGAACCCTCCCCCCCTCCGGCGCCACAATTGGCACCTTTCAGGGGGGAGGGGTGTGCACCCACTTCCGGGATAGCTCTCTGCGGAAAGGGGCGTAGATTGCGCCCCTTTCCGCAAGTGCCCGCCCCTTTCCGCAAGTGCCCCGCTACCTGCTGGGAAACACACAGATCCCAGAGGCAGCGGGGACTGTCCTTATTGCGCAGCGCGACTCGCGCATGCGCAGTAGGGAACCGGGAAATTAAGCCAAAAGGCTCCATTTCCTGATTCCCATACCCAAGATGGCGGCGGCAGCACCGGAGAGACGATCTAGAGATCGGCTTCGGGTGCCGACATCGCGGGCGCGCTAGACAGGTAAGTGTCATTATTTTAAAAGTCAGCAGCTGCAGTATTTGTAGCTGCTGGCTTTTTTAAAAAAAAAACGCAGAGTCCCGGCGGACTCCCGCTTTAACTTTTATAGACTTTGACATTGAGAGTACCTGAATTCCTTCCCAACCCTCTGATTCCAAGTTAAAAGACTGTTCAATGGTTGAAGTTTGCAAATAAAATCCATTCAAGTGGAACTATTGTCAGTCTCAAGTTACTGGGTCATCTACCACGGGACATCCCCTAGACGTGCAACAAGGAGAAGCGGAAGGTAACGGTAAGCCCAAAAATAACCAGCAGCTCCTTCGGGGGTTAGTGCTACATATGAAAAAAACAAAACATACTTACCAGTCAAAAGGTCCAGCATTGTCTTTCATGCAGATGAGGCTCCCCTTGCTCTCATGTCACCATCTACAAATGACCATCGCGAATATGCAGGCAAGTCCTATGTTTTTTCCAGGTCCCATAGTCTTGGCTGAGACCCATTTTTATGTTCCTAGTAAGATATTTTGGCAATGATGGCAGCCTGTTAAAAGCAATGTAATACCCCTGTATGATGTTCCTACAGGTCCTGGGGCATGGAGAAGAGTGGCACGGAGAGGGGCAGAAAGTCCGACTCCTAAAGGCTGCTCTGGAACAATATGCCGACAACGAAGATCAGATTATCCTCTTCACCGAAAGGTATCAAAATAAAAAGTTTTATAAATACAAAACCCTGACAAGGCATTTTTAAAAATTCCTTACTCTATCCAAAACTTTTTTTTTTTTTAAAAGGCTTTGGCTTTAGATACATTTTATCTTTATATCACACTATAACGTTTAAAGGGTCAGTCAGCGCAAAAGTTCAAATTTAGATATAGATGAGTGGCTGTGTCTGCCTTTGGCTTTTTATATATCTTGAATCTTAACCACTTCAGCCCCAGAAGGATTTGCCCCCTTAATGACTGGGACATTTTTTGCGAAACCACGTCGCTTTAACTGACAATTGCGCGGTCGTGCGACACTGTACCCAAACAAAATTGATGTCCTTTTTTTTTCCCCACAATCAGAGCTTTCTCTTTTTTTTTTACTTTTTGCTATAATACATATCAAAAAAAAAAAAAATTATAGAAAATAACAAATTTATTCATCAGTTTAGGCCAATATATATTTATCTACATGTTTTTGGTAAAAATCGCAATAAGCATATATTGATTTGTTTGTGCAAAGCGTATCGCAACTACATATTATGGGGTAGATTTAGGGACTTTTATTTATTTTTTATTGTTTTTACTGGTAATGGAGGCGATATGTGCTTTTTAGCAGGACTGCAACGTTGTGGCGGACAAATCTGACTCCAAATTACACTTTTTGGTGACCAGTGACATTACATTGATCAATGCTATAAAAATACACTGATCAATGTAAAAATTACACTGACAGGGAAGGGGTTAACAATAGGGGGTGATCAAGGGATTAAGTGTGTTCCCTCAACATGTTCTAACTGTAAAGGGGGATGGGCTGCCAGCGACATGACAGAGATCAATGTTCCCGATCACTGGGAACAGTACATCTGCCATGTCTCCTGTCAGAATGGGGATCTCTCTCGTTTACAAAGGCAGATCCCCATTCTGCCTCTGTATACCGTGATTGCGGGTCGCCGGCGGACATCAAGTCTGCCCGAACCGCGGGCACGCAGTGGGCGTGAGCGCGAGCCGCCGTACAGCTATGGCGATTTACGCAGTTGAGCCGACCTGCTGCCGTATAATGATGGTGGCTGGTCGGCAAGAGGTTAACATTGAGATCTCCTGGCCATAATTCCTGACCATGTTCCCGTCCACCTGGGGGTTGTTCTGCCCACTCTTGTGTGTTCCAGCGTCCATGTTAAATACTTTATAATCTAAAATAAAAATCCAGCAGGGATGGTGAGAGGCCATCATAATAAACACAGCAGGTGTGTGGACCAGGGAACTCGGCACAGGGATGGTGGGAACCCCTCTATAATGGGCACAGCAGGTGTGCAAATCCAGATACTCCACACAGGGATGGTGGGAACCCCTCATAATGGGTGGAGCCAGTGTGCAAATTTGGAGACTAGCGTAGGTATAGTGGGAACCCTTCATAATGCTCACAGCAGGTGTACAGACCCAGGTACTCAATGTAGGGATGGTGGAAACCCTTCATAATGAGCACAGCAGATATACAGACTTAGGAACTCAATGCAGGGATGTTGGGAACCCCCCTAAGATTGGGCACGGCTGGTGTGCAAACCTGGGAACGCAGCACAGGGATGCTGAAAATTCCTCATATTGGGCACAGCAAGCGATTGAAAGAAACTGTCGGAGGGTGTATCACTCCAACATCCCTCAACACTGAAAATTCAGTTCCAGGTGGACTGAGGAATTCATATACAAGATACTGTATGTTGTTATAGACTTTTCCTTATTGGTTTGCTCTGCTTATTTCCTTTGCAGCTACGATGACATATTTTCTTCAGGCCCAGCTGAACTTGTGAAGAAATTCAAACAAGCTAAAAGCAAGGTGGTTTTTACAGCAGAAGTCGTGGCCTATCCTGAACGGCGTCTGGAGCCCAAATATCCAAGTGTTCTAGAGGGCAAACGCTTCCTGGGATCAGCAGGTAGGTCACCAACACATGGAACTCCAGGACTTCGAGGAAAATAAAAAAAATATGCACACCTGGTACACCAAAGCCTCTTCTCTAAGGCACTCTAGCTGGCAGTGGTGCTCTGATGTCGTTTTACATACAATGCAGGATCTGCAGTCCTACATTGTATGTGAGGATGACAATGGCCCACCCACAACATAGAGTATTGAAGGGAAAAGGAGAGTGACGGCTGCTGGCGGAGGGAGGGACAAGGTAAAATAAACAGCTTTTTATTGATATTTTAAGCCAGGGGTCTTCAAACCTTTCACTACAAGTGCCATCATTATGAGGGTCCCCCTCTTGCGTCATGGTCCCCATCGGTGCCCTCCCCTCGTGTCAGGGTCCCCATTAGTCCCCCCTTGCATCAGGGTCCCCATCAGTGTACCCCCCTTGCATCAGGGTCCCCATCAGTGTACCCCCCTTGCATCAGGGTCTCCAGCAGTGTACCCCCTTGCATCAGGGTCCCCATCAGTCCCCCCCTTTGCATCAGGATCCCCATCAATGTCCCCCCATGCATCGGGGTCCCCATCAGGGTCCCCATCAGTGTACCCCCCTTGCATCAGGGTCCCTTCCTTTGCATCAGGGCCCATATCAGTGTCCCCCCCCTGCTTTAGGGTCCCCATCAGTGTCCCCCACTTTTCTTTAGGGTCCCCATCAGGGTCCCCATCAGTGTCCCATTCCCATTGATATTGGGCCCCGTCATTGGGCCCCATTGTTGTTGTCATTGGGAGAAATTGGGCCCCATTTATTTGTGTCAGTGGGGGAATTGCGCCCCACTGTTGGTATCAGTGGATGAAATAGTGCCCTAAGGGCCGGTTAAAAGCAAGCAAAGGGCTGCATCTGGCACCCGGCCACAATGTGGAGACCGCTGCTTTAGCTTAATAACAAACACCCCTCAGGACTCAATACACCCTTTACTCCAGTACACCGAAATGAAACTGGTTGCTACATGTGATTGTAGTGCAACGGTTGCCCTTTGTGCAGCTCTGTTGGGTCTCCTGCTTTATGACATAAAATGGGGTGTATTCCTGCACCCGGGAACCTCAGTTGCTGTATATAGCTGCCTACAGACATGAATGCACGGTATACACTGGTACTTGCGTAAACCTGTGAATAGCATTCCCCAAGCTTGGAAAGCCTGCATTCAGGTATAATATATGCAGGTTACCCAAGTACTGGCGTACATCTGAATACAACCATACATGGCTGTGTGCACCACCTAGGCTTCCCGGACGCTAAAATTTGTCTAATTTTATGCTGTATGCGGTCTCATAGACCTGTGTGCATGAGGTCACAATAAGAAGTCTCCATGTGTCAGTAATAACCCCCCAATTCTGATGACTGACTCTCCTCTCTCTCTGCAGCTTTCATAGGCTACGCTCCGTATCTACACAAACTGGTGGCTGACTGGGACGGGGCGGATGAAGACAGCGACCAACTCTACTACACCAAGATCTTCCTAGACCCTGCAAAGCGAGTAAGTGACGTGCAGACAGCCAGACACAGTGCTGCTCATACACATGGCAATGTTTGGAGTATTCTAACCAGAAACAACCAGCACAACCTATCAACTTTCCCAATGAGCAAAATTGAGAGTTTTATGTTCCTTGAAATGTAAGCGATGCACAGAATTTTCAACAATTTTTTGGCGCATTCGAGAAATTCAGTTTAATAGGGAAGGCAGAAGTAAGGGTGTGTGTGTGTGTGTGTGTGTGTGTGTGTGTGTGTGTGTGTTTTGGTTTGGGCGGGGGTTTTAAGCAGCTTCTGAGGGTCACAGAAGCACCGTTCATCTATGCGGAACCTGTTCTTCTGCCAAAAAATGGTCCTCATGGCCCCAGAAAAAAGAAAACGTTAAAAAAAAACATATTAATAGTATTGAAATAACATAAAGGGGGGGGGGGGGGGACACATGCAAGGAACACTATTGGGTTCATTTAAAAAAAATTGCAGTGCTATTTGCCCTGTGACTTTGCTTGCTAGGCGTATGTTTGTGTGGTTGTTTGATAATTTTTTTATTTATTTTTTATTAATTATGTTGATCATTTTTTATTTTATGTACAATGACAATTAAGAATAGTATTAATCTTATTAAGTATTGGGCATTTTTTTCTAAGTGAACGCTGACAAAATCGAATGTTGTCTAGGTTGTTTTCTATCCAAGTGGGATGACACCAGGAAAAAAACAGCCACTAGATGGAGCTGATGAACATAAGGAATATATACATTACAGTATATACCGTATACGGTGTGTCTGTTTATGTATGTGAAATAATATAGCGCTGCGTAAACTGTTGGCGCTATATAAATTATGTATAATATATATAAATTTATTATGATCATCCGTTCCATCTAGTGGCCATAATGCAATATTTTCATGATTAACATTTTTCTTATGAATAACACCCAGCTTGGAGATAAAATAGCCCAGTACATTTGATTGTGACGACATTTACACAAAACAAATGTACATGCAATATTGCAGGACAAATAACTGCACCACTAAGTGAAATAAAGTAACTCTGCTAAATAAAAACTTATTTTCCCAGCTCAGTAAGTGAAAATGAATTGGTTTTAATGACATTTCTCAAATCATTGAATTGGTCATTTTTGTGGCATCATCGATTCAGCAGAAATCACTTCGCTCAAGCTAAACCATCCCGGCCACCTTGATCCGTTTAGTGCGTACTGTTAGTTTTCTTGGATATCCCTAAGGAATACAGACCACCTCCCGCTATGTTGGGGAGAAGAGGAGAGGGGGAGGTGATTGTAGTCCTAACACTCTTCCTGTGCCAGAGTCTACAGCATTGCTCCTCCATAGATAAAGTACCATGAGTGTTGTCACGCTAGAAAAAAAAAATGTTACAGACAGGATTAAAGCGGGAGTCCACCGGGACTCCGCGTTTTTTTTTTTTTTAAAAGCCATGCGCGAATTGCGCTGCGCAATAAGGACGCTCCCCGCTGCCTCTGGGAGCTGTGTGTTTCCCAGCAGGCAGCGGGGCACTTGCGGGAAGGGGCGGGCACTTGCGGAAAGGGGCATAAGTTACGCCCCTTTCCGCAGAGAGCTGTCCCGGAAGTGGGTGCAGTTACCTGGATTATCCAGGTAACTGCACCCCCCTCCCCCCTGAAAGGTGCCGATTGTGGCACCGGAGGGGGGGAGGGTTCCGATGAGCGGAAGGTCCACTTTAGGGTGGACCTCCGCTTTAAGGGGACAAAATTCTGAAGAAATAAAACAAATGCAGCCATCATGTCTGAGGACTGTTCGCCTGCAATATATAATCTTGGGTTAGGGTCAGCTTTAACAGAACACTACAAAGTGGACTTTATTCTAACAATATTTATTTATTTTATTAATAGGAGAAAATAAACATTACTCTGGACCACCGGTGCCGAATCTTCCAGAGCCTGCATGGATCTGTAGGTGAGTACATGGTTGGAGTTGTATTTGCATGCAGGAGGAACATTACTGAATGATCAAAATAACACTTGAATACCAGCCTGTATGATTCCCTTCGTTACCAGGTAATATTTTTAGTTCCATGATAGCTTGACTGACAATTACTTGGTCATGCAATAGGGTACACAAATACATTTAATATATATATTTTTTGAGACAAATGGAGCTTTCTTTGATCTTATTTAATAACTACAGATTATTATTTTTTTTTTATACTATATTTTGCATGATCATCAGTTCCATCTAGTGGCCATAAGTGGTATTTTCCTGATTGTGATACTTCAGGCAAATACTGCAATATGGACACTAGATGGAGCTGGTGATCATAGCAAAATAAACAGTAGACACATGGGGTTTGTTCAGCGTGGATGTCCAGATGCTGAAACATTTGAACAGTTATTTTAATTTTTTCTTCATAAATAGACGGGGTGTGTATTTATAAAGAAAAAAATAAAGGCATTGTACACTTTCAAATGTTTAGGGTGTTTATATTCCCTGTGCTATTTATTTGCCTTATCTTGTAATGATGGGCTCACATATTAAAGCTGCAGTTTGTATTATCGTGACTGATCGATTCCCCTATGTGTGTGCATTGCTTTAGCCAGCTTCTCCCTAGGTCCCTACTTCTTGTTCCAGGGCATGTGTTGCGATCCACTCTGTGTTGCATCACAAATGTGGGCGTGCTAATGTAAAAATAAAAAATCTTCCAGCTGCCCAGTTACCTCTCTGTGTGTCTGAAAGTTCTGGCTGCTGTGTCGGATCTAATCACCGTGTAGTTCTCACCTGCAGAACACCAGACTGAGAGACCCAGGGATTGTGGGATATTTAGTTCTTTAAAGGAAGTGTCAGTTCTCAGACTACAGGCGGAGGTCATGTATTAACCTGTGCAGTGCCATGCTGCATGCCTCATGTTTTTACACTAACCGCAGACACCAGAATGTGAAGATTTACTCTTCTATAGGATGTGTGTACAGGGCACCAAAGGACACCATAAAAGAACATGACCAGTGCACATCTTATGCAGGTAAAAAACACAAGGTGCAGGTAGGAGGGGGTTAATGCCTTTAAAGTTTGCCAATAGTGAATTCTTTTATTTCTGATTACATCCCCCTCATCCCTACTCACTAAAAAATACACTTGAAGCAGACACAATGCTGTGGTGGCCACACATATCTTATATTGTGCGCAGGTATTTCATGCTTAGCCCTGCCCATGCAGCACCAGGATTGGAGGAAGTGCTCGACAAGCCATCATGTTAGGACAGACAGGCCATTTTATTAAAAGGACTTTTCTACAATGACAAAGGAGTTTCCCTTTAATCGGTTCCTATTTCTTACAGGAGACGTGGTGATGAAGTTTGAGAACGGACGAGTCAGAGCGCGGAATCTCGCCTACGACACGCTTCCTGTTCTGGTGCATGGCGATGGGACTACTAAGGTGGGAATCTATGCCTTATGTCAGATATACACTATATTGCTAAAAGTATTGGGACGCCTGCCTTTACACACCCGTGAACTTTAATGAGATCCCAGTCTTAGTCCGTAGAGTTCAATATTGAGTTGGCCCACCCATTGTAGCTGTAACAGCTTCAACTCTTCTGGGAAGGCTGTCCACAAGGTTTAGGAGTGCGTCTATGGGAATTTTTGACCATTCTTCCAGAAGTACATTTGTAAGGTCAGATACTGATGTGAACGAGAAGGCCTGGCTCACAGTCTCTGCTCGAATTCATCCCAAATGTGTTCTGTCCGGGTGAGGTCAGGACTCTGTGCAGGCCAGTCAAGTTCCTCCACCCCAAATTTGCTGATCCATGTCTTTATGGACCTTGCTTTGTGCACTGGACCAAATCATTTGGCGGAGGGGGGATTATGGTGTGGGGTTGTTTTTCAGGGGTTGGACTTAGCCCCTTAGTTCCAATAAAGGGAACTCTTAAGGCGTTAACATGCCAAGACATTTTGAACTATTTCATGCTCCCAACTTTGTGGGAACAGTTTGGCGATGGCCCCTTCCTGTTCCAACATGACTGCTCACCGGTGCACAAAGCAACGTCCATAAAGACAGGGATGAGAGAGTTTGGGTGGATGAACTTGACTGGCCTGTACAGAGTCCTAATCTTAACCCGATAGAACACTTTTGGGATGAAGGCCTGCGAGCCAAGCCTTCTCATCTATCATCAGTGCCTGACCTCAGAAATGTACTTCTGGAAGAATGGTCAAACATTCTCATATACACACTCCTAAACCTTGTGGACAGCCTTCCTAGAAGAATTGAAGCTGTTATAGCTGCAAAGGGTGGACCAACTCCATATTGAATCCCACAGACTAATGCCCTGTACACACGGTCGGACGTTCCGATGACAAAATCCATCAGATTTTTTATGACGGATTTTGGCTCAAACTTGTCTTTCATACACATGGTCGCACAAAGTTGTCGGAAAATCCGATCGTTCAGAACGCGGTGATGTACAACATGTATGACGGGACTATAAAGAGGGCAGTAGCCAATAGCTTTTGTCTCGCAATTTATTCTGAGCATGCGTGGCACTTTGTCTGTCGGAATTGTCTACACACGATCGGAATTTAAACAGAGTTTGTTGTCAGAAAATTTTAGATCCTGCTCTCAAACTTTGTGTGTCGGAAATTCCGACGGAAAAAGTCAGATGGAGCCCACACATGATCGGATTTTCCGACAACAAGATCTGATTGCACATTTTCCATCGGAAAGTCTGACCGTGTGTACAGGGCAAATGACTGGGATGCCATTAAAGTTTGTGTGTGTGTGTAAAGGCAGGCGTCCCAATACTTTTGGTAATTGTATGTATGTGGGCCACACACATATCCATTATGCCCATTAACGAGTATTGCCTTATAATCAAAATGTCCCTCTGTGCCAAGTTGGTGCAAAATAACTATATGAAGTTGGCAAATCCTTCAAGAGAACCTGTCTTTAATAGGCATCTGCAATGATTTAAATCTTCACTCTTTGTTAATTTTAAAACTGCAGCCTTATCATGCAGAGATTACAGGATTTATTTGATTTTTGTTTTACCATATAGCTGTATTCTCTCCCTGTTTTATATCGGTTGTATCCATTTCTAAGACTATCCAATCCCCTTCTGAGCTCAGTGCTGAACAGATTTAAAGACTGGCACATAACTAAGGATTGGTAATTGGTTGTTTTGCCTCCTCCAGCAGCCTGGAGATGGTGTCATCTATTAGTCCTACACACAGGCAGCAGACAGGTCCGCCTCCATAGGGGCCATAAGCTGGCCATAGACGCATCGAAATTTAACTGGTTCTGCAGAGGTTGGCTAAATTTCGATTGTGTCTGACTTTTGGCAAATGGATATGTTGGAAAACACATCAATCAGTGGCGCTGCAACCGCTGAACAATGTATTCTGACAGCTCTGGGTCTTGCTGTCAACATACAATTTCCCGGCTGGGGAGGGGGATTCTTCCATTTATAGATTTATTTTTATTTATTTTAGGTACTTATATATGGAGTAATCTGTTTTTTTTTAATTTTATTTTTTTTGTTTTCTTTTTTGCTCAGCCCACTGGGGGAACAAGAAAATAATACTCATCTGTGGTCATCTTTACAGCCTGATGCTGACCTATTGGGGCTGATTCACTAAAACTGGAGAGTGCAAAATCTGGTGCAGCTGTGCATGTTAGCCAATCCGCTTCTGACTTCAACTCATTCAGTTAAGCTTTGGCAAAAAAAAAATAAAAAAAACCCTGGAAGCTGATTGGTTCCTCTGCAGAGCTGCACAAGAATTTGCACTCTCTAGTTTTAGTAAAGTAACCCCGATATGTCTGCTCTGACAGGGAGAGAATACATGAAGTAAATAACAGTACAGCCATCCCTGAGAGGTAAGGCTGCACTATTATAAAAGTGTGGCAATTCAGATTATTACAAATGTCCAGATGATGCAAAGAAGATCTCATTTTGTTGGGAATTTTAGCTTTATAAATAACAGGAGAAAATATTTGACTAATTTCCAGGCCCTATCAGTGTAGGTTATGTAGATTGTTGGTTCTACATGCTTGTGGCTAACACTTGTGTCTCTCAATCAGCTTCTGATGTATTATCTGGGGAATTACATCCCTCGGGTATGGACCTTCGAGACCGGCTGTGTCGTCTGTGATGAGGGCTTAAGGAAACTTTCTGTATTTAAGGTAAATGAATGACCATTACTCCTTTTTTATTGTATCTTTAGTGGAAAATCCAAACCATAAAAACAAATTTCTCTTTCGTTCATTGACGGACACAGCTCCATCAATCTTGACCGTAGGGTTATTACGCCATCTTCAGGAGAGAACTAATGGAGCTGTGTCCATCAATGAACTTCAGAGAAAAGGATTTTACGGTGAGTACAAAAATCCTATTTTCTCTTTCACTCATTGACGGACACAGCTCCATTAGTCCTCTCCTGAAGGTGGCGTAATAACCATACGGTCAATATTAATGGAGCTGTGTCCGTCAATGAATTTGAGAGAAAAGGATTTTACGGTGAGTACAAAAATCCTATTTTCCAGGCAAAAGTATACATACACTGATGACATGAATATATGAGAGCTGTTTTACCTGCCAAAGGATTTGTATTTCTGTCCATCCGGTCCTGAGGTTACACAGCTCTGCCACACAGCACAGACCTCTCTGGTAGGGCAGTAGACCTGATTTTGATCTGCTACAGTTGAAGTGTTACTAAACCCACAACAGTAAAACCAGTCTGTATATGCAGAAACAAATGCTTGTTATACTCACTGTGGAACCTAAGGGGCTAATCCTCTGCATTGTGTAAAAAGGCTGTTTGATCCTGTCTTCTCTGATCTTCCCGTTCTTCCAGAGTCCCCAAACCATCTCTGGATAGTACAAAGGCTAGGGGACAAGCTGCACATGCTCAGTTTGGTGTTTATTGCTAAAGAGTTTTTTCTTGGGAGGGTACATGTGATCAGCACAGGGCCAATCAGCACTATCCAGACTGAGGGTCAGGGGTCCTGCATTCTCAAACGACAATCATGGGAGAATGAAAACTCCTCCTGTAAGCTTTAACCAGACACTGATAGAAGTCCCAATACTGCTATATACTGCTGATGAGAAAATGTATTTATCAGTTTATATTTACTAAAACAATTGCGGTTCCATGTTCTGTATACTGTGGGAGATCAGATATAGTGAATGCAGGCTCCTGGGTTTAGTAACACTTTAAGTAACACTTACAGCTCTTGTTCCTCCCCCAGCCTGTGACTGGACGGTGAAGGGAGGGGCAATAGATTGATTATCTCATCTCTCTGTCACTCTTCTTTCCTCTCCCTATCATGTCCCTTGTTGGCACATGTGCACTGCAGATCAATTGGTCTCTTGTGTGGCCTCTTCATCTTTCAGTCTGAGCTCTGCTGTACAGGGACTGGAAGAGGCTGATACCAAGTCACATTCAGCGCTTACACTGCTTGCATTTGAAAAACTTTATTAAATGTATTTTGTTTATTCATTTACTAAATGTATTAATGTATTCAATTATTACATTTCGTTTAATAAAATGTATTCAGTGTTTATATATTAAATTGTATTTATTACATTTTTATTTTAATGAGAGCAATTGATGAGGAAGCACATGATCTGGTCTATTCTTTGCTCCTGCATATCCTCTGGTTGCTGCAAAATGGCAGTTGGTATTGTGAGATAGTAGGTACCAAAATGCTGCAGTTTGATTGTTCCTAAACTTTTTTTTATTATTTTTTTTTTCTTTCTACATTGACATATTTATTGCTCCGGATCAGCTGATCTAACAAGCTTTTTTTTTTTTTTTTTTTTTTTTTTTCATCAGACAGATGACTCTTTCCCATTGGTTGTGATCGGTGTTTTCATCGAGCAGCCCACGCCATTCATCTCCGAGTTCTTCAAGAGAATCACTAACCTGCAGTACCCCAAGCAGCGGATCCAGCTGTATATCGCCAATCACGTGAGTATGGCCCTGTTGTTAGAAGGGAGACGGTGCCTCCTCCCTTGCTCGCTGCTCATCCGGCCGATGTAAACTTGCAGTGATTCCCTTCTGAAGTTAGGCTTGCTTACACATGATGAATCCAGGATTATCTGTGACATTCCTCACTGCTGCTACATGCCTGACAAAACATTTCCCAGCATGCCTTAACCTTTTGTTTCCTGAAACTTCAGGAGCCCAATCATCAGAGACAAGTGGAGAAGTTCTTGAAGGAACACAGTGCAGAATACAGCCTGGTAAAATACATTGCGCCAGAAGAAATATCAAACGCCGCGGATGCCCGCAATGCTGGAATGTATGTTGTTTTTTTTTTTTTTTTTGTTTTTTTTTTGCTTTTCATTTTATTTTTTTATATGTGTAACAGAACACAAAGTAAACCTATACAGTCTATACAAGGAAATTAAAAATGTGGATTATGGGACTTTAAATGAGGCATGGATATGTGTTTGAAATGGTCTAGGATACCTAAAATTTAATTGTCACTGTCCCTGCGGGGAAAATCTGTATACCCATAGAAAGTTGCTAATCAATCCAATAAATTAAATACAAATACTAAATAGTAGGTATACAGTGCCTTGCAAAAGTATTCGGCCCCCTTGAACTTTTCAACCTCTTTCCACATTTCAGGCTTCAAACATAAAGATATAAAAAATTTTATTTTTTGTGAAGAATCACCAACAAGTGGGACACAATTGTGAAGTGGAACGAAATCTATTGGATTTTTAAAACTTTTTTAACTAATAAAAAAAATGAAAAGTGGGGCGTGCAAAATTATTCTGCCCCCTTGCGTTAATACTTTGTAGAGCCACCTTTTGCTGCGATTACAGCTGCAAGTCGCTTGGGGTGTGTCTCTATCAGTTTTGCACATCGAGAGACTGAAATTCTTGCCCATTCTTCCTTGCAAAACACCTCGAGCTCAGTGAGGTTGGATGGAGAGCGTTTGTGAACAGCAGTTTTCAGCTCTTTCCACAGATTCTCGATTGGATTCAGGTCTGGACTTTGACTTGGCCATTCTAACACCTGGATACGTTTATTTGTGAACCATTCCTTTGTAGATTTTGCTGTATGTTTGGGATCATTGTCTTGTTGGAAGATAAATCTACGTCCCAGTTTCAGGTGTTTTGCAGACTCCAACAGGTTTTCATCCAGAATGGTCCTGTATTTGGCTGCATCCATCTTCCCCAAAATTTTAACCATCTTCCCTGTCCCTGCTGAAGAAAAGCAGGCCCAAACCATGATGCTGCCACCACCATGTTTGACAGTGGGGATGGTGTGTTGAGGGTGATGAGCTGTGTTGCTTTTACGCCAAACATATCGTTTTGCATTGTGGGCAAAAAGTTAGATTTTGGTTTCATCTGACCAGAGCACCTTCTTCCACATGTTTGGTGTGTCTCCCAGGTGGCTTGTGGCAAACTTTAGACAAGACTTTTTATGGATATCTTTGAAAAAATGGCTTTCTTCTTGCCACTCTTCCATAAAGGCCAGATTTGTGCAGTGTATGACTGACTGTTGTCCTGTGGACAGACTCTCCCACCTCAGCTGTAGTTCTCTGCAGTTCATCCAGAGTGATCATGGGCCTCTTGGCTGCATCTCTGATCAGTCTTCTCCTTGTCTGAGCTGAAAGTTTAGAGGGACGGCCAGGTCTTGGTAGATTTGCAGTGGTCTGATACTCCTTCCATTTCAAAATGATCGCTTGCACAGTGCTCCTTGGGATGTTTAAAGCTTGGGAAATCTTTTTGTATCCAAATCCGGCTTTAAACTTCTCCACAACCGTATTCCGGACCTGCCTGGTGTGTTCCTTGGTCTTCATGATGCTCTCTGTGCTTTCAACAGAACCCTGAGACTACCACAGAGCAGGTGCATTTATACAGAGACTTGATTACACACAGGTGGATTCTATTTATCACCATCAGTCGTTTAGGACAACATTGGATCATTCAGAGATCCTCGCTGAACTTCTGGAGTGAGTTTGCTGCACTGAAAGTAAAGGGGCCGAATAATTTTGCACGCACCACTTTTCAGTTTTTTATTTGCTAAAATAGTTTAAAATATCCAATAGATTTCGTTCCACTTCACAATTGTGTCCCACTTGTTGGCGATTCTTCACAAAAAATAAAATTTTTGTATCTTTGTTTGAAGCCTGAAATGTGGCAAAAGGTTGAAAAGTTCAAAGGGGCTGAATACTTTCGCAAGGCACTGTATATAATGTATCATAATATATAATACATGGGTCATGCAACAAGAAGCATAATTACTTGTAGTAATAATCATGTTGACATATTTAATGTATATAATAGATAGACATAATTGATACAAGCAATCACAATTAAAACATTTAATGGATATACAGAGCAGGTGAACATGGTTATCCTAATAAATATAACTATAAATGAATAAAAGAAATTCATGATTGTAGCAAACTTGACTTGGCATCCCTGAGTATGGACTCTATGCGTTTCATGGCGATTTTAGCCAATCATCAGGAGTGGGATGCATCAAAAATCGCTAAATAAAGAGATTAAATAAGTAAATAGGTCGGTCACAGTCTCAAATGAAAAATCATTGCTTTAAAAAAAGAGAGCAGGTGTTAAAAGTGGATGCATTACCTTTGGCCACGTTCAGATGAATAACCCAACAGACCCAAAAAGGGAATAGGATGGTGGCACTGAATGGGCCGTCTCCCCCGGGGTTGAGGCGGGGATACATCCCCTTCACCCTAAGGCCGCGTACACACGGGCGGACTGTATGGCCTACTTAGTCCGTCTAAACACATTTCAGAGGACAGTCCGCTCGTGTGTGGGCTTCAGCTGACTTTTTCAGCATGCAGTCTGGCGTACTAAGTATTTCGGAATTTCCGTAATTCTGTCCGTCATACTTTGGTTTCAGCGGACAATCCGCTCGTCAGTAGGCTAGTTGGACGGACTAAGAATGGCGCATGCTCAGAAAGGATTTACGCGGCGGAAGGGTGCATTGCTGTGTATTGGACTTCCTATTTCTAGTCCCGTAGTACGTGCTGTACACGTCATCGCGCAAGCTTTCGTCGGACTGTTTGGCTATCCGTGTGTGGTCAAGTCCGTTCATTCGAAAGTATGACGGACTGTCCGTCGGATTGTATGATGGACTAAGTAGGCCATACAGTCCGCCCGTGTGTACGCGGCCTAAGCCATAGCTCTCCAAGGAACATGAAGGAATGGAGAAGGGGCAGTGGGAAACAGCGGCCAACGGGAGAAGCGAACAGCCACATCACAATGCCAGAGTATGAGGTATGCACATATGGGCCACAGATCAGATTCTAAAAAAGTAAATAAATAAAATGAATATAGTAAAGTAAAATAAAATAAAAGTTGGATGATAAAATCTGACCGTGATGAATGATGACATTTTTAAGTGTATAAAAAAAATAAAAAAAAATAAAAATTGTGTTATGAAATGTGTGTGAAGTGAGGGACAGTGACAATTAATGAAATTTATTTTTTTTCAAACACATATCCATGCCTCATTTAAAGTCCCATAATCCACTTTTTTCATTTCCTTTTATTAATACAGGGATGGAGGCATGCTTATGTTGCATTGGGGTCCAAACAGGTCACGTGCTTTTTATTATACAGTCTATACAGTTTTTGCAATATACCTGTTATGTGATGTGTTAAAGGGTGTAGATAAAAGGGGAGATATGGGGGTTCGAAACTTTCCCAGAGTGTCTGTCAATGGTGCAGGCTCCGCAGTTGGCTATGAAGCCTCAGATAACAAATCTGTTTTCTTTAGCTTTTCTGATTTCATTGAAATAGACCACCTCAATAGAGTACCCACACGTACTGCTTAATTGTTCCCTTTCTGGTGCCCAAGGCCGAATCCCCTCCCCCAGGAAAAAAAAGTATCTTTTGGCCTTGGATGTGATCAACCTGGAAATAGTATTATTGGTCGGTTTAAATGTTTGAAAAAGTATGTACATTGGGACGATCATGTGTTTATTGTCTTTTATATATAGATATATTTGTTATATAGATATGTATATAGATTCGTTATATAGAGATATTGATATATATATAGATTCGTTAGATATATAGAGATATATATATATATATATATATATATATATATATATATCTCTATATAATTTATTTTTTAACTTTTTTCTGTGTGTGTGTGTGTGTGTGTGTGTGTGTGTGTGTGTGTATATATATATATATATATATATATATATATATATATATATATATATATATATATATATATATATATATATATATATATAGTGTATGTGTGTAATTATATATATAATATTATAATCTCCTCTGCTTCTTTTTGAAGTGCTGTATATAGATAATGCACCATTCATGTTTATCTAAGTAGTGGTTTTGCAGGGTTGCTGCATACCTCAGGCCAGCCGCTACTGAGAGAATCTGCAAATATGTATATATTATACAGTTTTTTGAAAATATGAAACGGCAAAAGAACTTTCAGCTGAAATCATGCTCTCAGTTTTAATACACTGTAATAGCCATTAAAATTATATTTACAGTAGAACTAATCTTTTTTTATTTTGGATAGAGGGTCATAACCCCTGTCAGATTTGTTTTGTTTTTGCCATCTGTGTCCCATATTGGAGATTTGCCTTCACTTCCTGTCCCATAGCCAAACAAGAAGTGAGAGGAAATCCCCACAAGGATTCAGGTCACCAGAATGCGTCCCCATTGGATGATTTCCCTCTATTGATTTTCCGGGGACAATTTGGGCTTACTTTCAGTTTCAATGATAATGGTAAACAGGACAAATGAAGAGGGTAAATCTCCTTAAGGGGGGCACAGACTGCAAAAAAAACTGATAGGGGTTCTTGCCCATCTCCACTCCATCCAAAGCTAAAAAAAAAATACCTTTAATTACAGGCATACCTCGCTTTATGTACACTCTCGAGTATGCACACATTGGTGTCCTATGGGAAATCTTGGTCACCTTGATATGGCACTACTCCCGTTTTTTAACATTGGTGTCTATTCCTATTTACTTTTTGGATAAAATATCAAATAGTTAGAGAGTGAATCACCTCAGTGGGGACACATGTTTGGTATCAATTTACTCAGCATAACATTATCTTTCACAATATATATATATATATATATATATATATATATATATATATATATATATATATATATATATATATATATATATATATATATATATATATATATATAAAAAATGGGCTAACTTTACTGTTTTATTTTTTAATTCAATAACGTGTATTTGTTCCAAAAAAAAGTGCGCTTGTAAGACCGCTGCGCAAATACGGTGTGGCAGAAAGTATTGCAATGACCGCCATTTTATTCTCTAACTTTCTAGCAAAAAAAAAAAAACTGTTTTTAACTTGTAAACATCTCATCTCAAAAAGAGGCTCGGTCCTTAAATGGTTAACAATCATATTTGTCTGTGTATTTATTCCTTGATAGATTTTATTTAATTTTGTACTTCTTTCGCCTTTCCAGGGATATGTGCCGGCAGAACCCGGAGTGTGAATATTATTTCAGCATTGACGTGCAGGTGGTGCTGAAAAATGCCAGCATACTACTGACACTCATAGAACAAAATAAGTATGTTGGGGTTATAACATTATCCCTTTAATGTGAACCTATAGCCGCCATTGTGATGGTTGAAGCAGTGCTCTGCATAGGTCTAACAGGTTACCATGTCTCCCCTCAGGTCCATCCTCTCCCCAATGGTCAGCCGGGTTCAGGAATTTTGGTCCAATTTCTGGGGGGCGCTGAGCAAAGATGGGTTTTATGCCCGATCAGAGGATTATATCGATCTCATCCAGAGACGGAGAATGTGAGTACATTTATGGGTCCTTTGAGCAAGGATTTCAAGGCAGACCCAAAAAGTGATATTTTATTTTCTAGTTGGAACATTTTGTGCTGAGTCTCCTGGCCATAATTTCTGACACTCTTCCCATCAGGCTTTTTTTTCATTCCAGTTCTTCCTATTACTATTTCATGTTCTTAAAAAAAATAAAAATCCAGCAGGGATGGTGGGAACCCCTCATAATAGGCACAGCAGGTGTGCAGACCCAGAAGCTCAGTACAGGGATGGTGGGAACCCTTCATAATAGGCACAGCAGTTATGCAGACCTGGAAACTCAGCACAGGGATGGTGGGATCCCCTTATAATGGGCACAGCAGGTGTGCAGACCCAAAAGCTCAGCACAGGGATGGTGAAAGCCCATGCCATTGAGCACAGCAGGTGAAGGGTTGATGAGAAACTCTCATAAGGAACACAGCAGGTGTGCAGACCCAGAAGCTCAACACAGAAATGGTGGGAACCCTTCATAATAGACACAGTAAGTGTGCAGATCTTGGAACTTCATAAACAGAAATGAACTAAGCAAATGTATATCCAACAATCTCACATACAGTCATGTGCACAGAAAACAGTGACTTGCAACAATGGGTAACCATATACAGTGGGGAAAATAATTATTTGATCCCCTGCAGATTTTGTATGTTTCCCCATGAATGAATGAGATATATATATATATATATATATATATATATATATATATATATATATATATATATATATATATATATATATATATATATATATATATATATATATTATAAATATATCTTTTTTTTTTTTTAATCATAGGGGTATTTTAAATGATAGAGACAGAATATCAACCAAAAATCCACAAAAAAACACAGGATACAAATGTTATAAGTTGAGTTGCAGTTCAGAGAGTAAAATAAGTATTTCATCCCCAAGCAAAACATGACTTAGTACTCAGTGGAGAAACCCTTGTTGGCAAGTACAGAGTTCAGACATTTCTTGTAGTTGGTGACCAGGTTTGCACACATCTCAGGAGGTATTTTAGTCTACGCTTCTCTACAGATCTTCTGTAAATCTTTAAGGTTTCTTGGCTGTTATTTGACAACTCCAAAATTTCAGCTCCTTTCTTAAATATTCCATAGGATTAAGGTCTGGAGAGTGGCTAGGCCACTCCATGACCTTAACCACTTGCTTACTGGGCACTTAAACCCCCCTCAGTCCCAGACCAATTTTCAGCTTTCAGCGCTGATGCACTTTGAATGACAATTGCGCGGGCATACAACACTGTACCCAAATGAAATTTTTATCATTTTTTTCCCACAAATAGAACTTTCTTTTGGTGGTATTTAGTTGCAGCTCGGAGTTTTATTTTTTGCTAAACAAACAAAAAAAGATGCAAAAAAAAAAAAAAAAAAAAAAAATCATGTTTTAATAGTTTGTTATAAAATTTTGCAAACGGGTCATTTTTCTCCTTCATTGAAGTGCGCTGATTAGGCGGCACTGATAGGCTGCATTGGTGGGCACTGATGGGCTGCATTGGTGGGCACTGATGGGCTGCATTGGTGGGCACTGATAGGCTGCACCGGTGGGCACTGATAGGCTGCACCGGTGGGCACTGATAGGCATAGTTAAGGCGGCACCGATGGGCACAGATAAGGCGGCACTGATGGGCAAAGATGGGCACAGATAAGATGGCACGGATGGGTGGCACGGATAAGTGGCACGGATGGGTGGCACGGATGGGCACTGATAGGTACCACAGATAGATGGGACTGATGGGCACTGATAGGTGGCACTGATAGGTGGCTCTGATAGGTGGCACTGCTGGGCACAGATGGGCGGCACTGCTGGGCACTGATGGGCGGCACTGGGGTGCAGCACCTTTGAGGCAGATTGGGTGGCACTGTGGGGTGGCACTGTGGGTGGCACTGTGGGTGGCACTGTGGGCACTATGGGCACTGACGGGGGGCACTGACGGGGGGCACTTACTTTTGCTTTTATTTTATTTCAGGATGGCACTGCGGGAGGCAGGTGGGCACAGGCAGGTGGCAGGTGGTCCCTTGTATTGATGGCCGTGATCGGGACTGATGTCCCGATCACGGCCGCCGGCGATCGGCTTTTTTTTTCTCTCCTCGCGCTGTCAGCGCGAGGAGGAATAATAGCCGATTACCGGCTCCGTTCTATCACATGATCAGCTGTCATTGGCTGACAGCTGATCACGTGATAAGGGGCCGGGATCGACCCCTTACACGGATCGGTGATCAGGCGAGTCTCACGGACTCGCCGATCACAGAGCGCGCCGCGCGCGCCCCTCAGGGGGCGCGCAGGCCGCTCGTAACCGGGACCACGTCAATAGACGTAGTCCCGGAAATGTAGGTCCGCGCTAATGCCGTCATTTGGCAATAGCGCGGATCTGTAGTGGTTAATGTGTTTCTTCTTGAGCCACTGCTTTGTTTCCTTGGCTGGATGTTTTGGGTCATTTTCATGCTGGAAGATCTCTCCACAAGATCCAAGATTTTACAATACGTGCCCTCAATGCAGCAAAGTCGGCCTGTGTCTTTAGCAGAGAAACAGCCCCAAAGCATAATGTTTACACCTCCGTGCTTGACTGTGGGGATGGTGTTCTTAGGGTCATAGTCAGCATTTTTTCACCCTCCAAACATGGCGGGTCGAGTTAATGCCAAAGAGCTAAATTATGGTCTTATCCGACCAAAGCACTTTCTCACAATCCTTCTCGGAATCATTTAGTGGGGTTCACAATTTTGCGTATTGGATGCGGGTTCCCCACACCCAATTCGCAATAACAGGAGACTTTGACCGGGTCTCTATGGAGCCAGTTCACATATCGCCTCTGCGGCTCCGGTGCGAATTTACACAGGGGTCCTGTGTGTCTTTTGGTCTGTTTTGCGTCTGAATTCAACCAAAAATTTTGGCTGAAATCGTACTGGAAATAGTGGACTGGGACACACCAGACTGCTGTGAGCCTTGTGGATGGTCCAAGATTTCAATCCATGGGGGAGTATTACCAATGGTTTGTTTGGTCTCTTTAATGGCTCTTAATCACACGGTTCTCTGTGCACATAATTGTATGTGAGATTGTTGGCTATATATTTACTTAGTTCACTTCCGTTTTATGAAGTTTGCTGATGCACAATCTGTTAATGACATTTTACACAAATATATATTTTGGATAGCGCTGCCCTTTTTTCTGATTGGTTTACACGTTTATGGGTGTGAAACACTTATCAAGTGCTGGCTGCTTGTCCACACGGAGGTTTTTGTGGTGTGGTTACACATATAGTTCTTCTTGGGTTATTATCTCACCGATGGGGTTCATGAGATATATATATAAAAGGGACTTCAGGGGGTTTAGCTTTCCACCATTCAGTAAACACTGCAATATCAGTTTTGGGTGGACTGAGCCTTTAAAGGAAGGCTAAGGCCAAAATATCACGGACACCACATAGCTGCTGGGAAAACTAGCATAGATTGTACAATCTGATTGTAACATCTGTGGTTATATTATGTCAGGTTAAAACTCATGTTCATTTAATTACTGACTCTAAGCCTGTGCTTACAGCGGCATCTGGAACGTCCCATACATCAACAATGTGTATATGGTGAAAGGCAACGTGCTCCGGACTAAACTGAACCAGTACGACATGTTCCACAGTGGTCATCTGGACCCCGATATGGCTTTTTGTGACAACGTCCGCAAACAGGTCACTATAACATGGAAAGGGGGGGGGGGGCAGCTTCCAGGATGGGCTATATGCATAATAGGATAATGGAATAGTCAATCATTTAAAGTAACTATTTTTAAGGACTATGATATTGTGTCATATTAAAGTTGATATAAGTCCAATTTCTAAAATCTTCTATAAGCTTTTAGTTTATTTCTAAATCTTCAGCTTTTATTTAAAAAAAAATCCCTGGTGATCCTGCCATAAGGAGTTCTTGTTCAGGCACTTCCTGTTATAGGGTGACAATGTTCTGTTCTGTCTGTTTCACTCATGCATTGTCACTCTTTGACATGGGCTTCTGGTGGTGACTACAAGGGGCTGTTTCATAAAACCTATTTATACTAAACCTGCTGTCATCATTGGGAATTTTGCCCTGAAAAATGCCATGGAGCGATCGCTGGAGTGCAGGCAGACAGGAAGTGGCCTGCAGGAGATCAGCAGCACTGAGATGGAACAAAGAATGAAAGAAAAGTTGGCCTCTGTTCATCCACAGTAGATAATAAAATATTTATGTAGTCTCCGCATCCCATTTGTCCAGTATATTCCGTCCACAACAAGCAAAATCTGACCATTTTTCATTGGATGACATGAATATTAACCACTTGCCTACTGGGCACTTTTGCCTCCTTCCTGCCCAGGCTAATTTTCAGCTTTCAGCGCTGTCGCACTTTGAATGACAATTGCCCAGTCATGCAACACTGTACCCAAACAAAATTTAAACAAACAAAAAAGACCAATTTTTTTTTGAAAAAAAGAAAAAAGGTTTTCTTAGTTTCCATTATAAAATGTAGTAAATAAGTAATTTTTCTCCTTTACTGATGTGCGCTGATGAGGCTGCACTGATGGCGGGGGCATTGATAATCATCACATCAGGTTGCACAGACTGGCACTGACAAGCATCACTGATGGGCATAGATTGACAGCCCTGGTGGGCACTGTTGGGGCAGCATCGATCATCAGGACACTGATCTGTGCCCTGATTGTCAGTGTAGATGCCCCCTGTGTGGATTTGCCATTTTTCGAGGAGGATTGCCGATATCTGGCAAATCCTGTTTACATTGTGATCAGCTGTGATTGGACACAGCTGATAACGTGGTAAAGACCCGCTGTGATTGGCTCTTTACTCTGATCTGTGACCACTGCTGATGCGTGCAGGCAGCATGAGCATGGAAGGACATCATATGACGGCCTCCCTGCAAATTGCTGCAGCTGCCTTTCGGCTATAATAGCGTGGTCATGACGGTTTAAAAGCAGTAACACTGCATTGCATTATCAATGTTTTTAAAGACATAGACGTAAAGGGTAACTCCACTTCTGTGGGGAAAAATATATTACAAAAATATTATAGTATATATAATTGCTATACAAGCTATATTGTAATTGAGTGTTATTAAAAATGACCTTTCCTTTTCAATCCGCAGCTGCTGTAATTGTAAAATTCAGTTCAATATGCAGCATGGAGGCATTCTGTACACTGGTGTACAGAACAACCCCAGAAATTGAATTTCCTGCTTGTGTGATTGGCTCACTGATTTTTCCCAGACATCTGCACGTCTGGGAAGTCAGATTTTAGGCATCCTCTGCAATATAAATTATAGTTTTGGTGAGATATTCCCCAAGGAATAAATACTTAGGATGCCGGCCCTGCTGCTTACCTCAATAGAACACTGAGGATTAGAATCACCAGGTGATTTATAATGAACCAGACCCTCCTATTCAGAAAGAGCCTTCTCAGGACATGGAGCAATAAACCACTATTTCTTCACAACAATACAAGGTGTGAATCTGCTACAAATTTACTAAAATCCCTGCAATCTATATTGATCACCAGAAGGGACTTTTTCTTAACCTTCCTAGCGGTAATCCCGAGTCTGGCTCGGGTTGGGATTTTAATTACAGGAGCGGTAACCCGGAGCCAGACTCGGGATCGCATCGCTCGATGCAGAGGAGGACACAGGGAGAGTTACTCACCTTGTCCCCTGGATCCAGCGATGTCCGCCGCGCTGTGTGATCGAGCTGTCCTCCGCTCGATTCACAGTGCCGAATGCCGCCGAGCTCTGTTCCCTGCGACGTTACGACGCACGGGAGCGGAGAACGGCGGCAAATTCAAAAAAGTAAAAACACACAAAACACACACAGCACTGTAATCTTACAGATTACAGTGCTGTATTAAAAAAATCCACACCCCCTTTGTCCCTAGTGGTCTGTGCAATGCCCTGCATGCACTTTTATATTATAAATACCGGTACTGTTTTTTCTGCCTGGAATTTCGAGATTGTCCATAGCAACCAAAACATGTCCCTTTTTCATTTTTTTTGGGATTTGATTACATTATTGAATAATTTTTATTATTCTTTATTATATTATAAACTTTATCATACCCGGGATGTCTGCTAGACTCTGGTTTGAAGAGATTTCAGAGCGTTATTCCTAAGAATTACAGGACTACAAAATAAAAGCCAGATTTCCATGCAAAATAATTGTACCGCTTTCAGCACCTTATTCCAGACTGAATCATACCGCCAGGGAGGTTAAACAAAAGTGGAGTTGCATTTTAAACTTTAATGTGTACATTCTCACATACAGTGAGGGGAAAAAGTATTTGATCCCCTGCTGAGTTTGTACATTTGCCTACTGACAAAGAAATGATCAGTCTATAATTTTAATAGTAGGTTTATATTAACAGTAAGGCCACTTTCACACTGAGGAGCTTCTAAACTGCCAGTAAAAACACTGAGCGCTTTGGAAGAGCTTTCCATTAATTTCAATGGAGGGGAGTTTTTCACAGCCCTGCCAGCAAAGTGTGAAAGCATTCATTGATTTTAATGGAAAGTAGTTTTCGTGAGCTTTTTAGGTGCTGTTTTTAGCGTGAAAGCGCCTGAAAAGCGCATCAGTGTTAACGTGGCCTTAGCCCTTGTACACACGGTCGGAGAATCCGTCGGAATGTGTCCTATCGGACCATTTTGTCGGATAATCCGACTGTGTGTGGTATGCATCGGACTGTTTCCGTCGGACCAAATTTTCCAACTTGCTGGAAATATTTTCCGACAAACTGGTCCGATCGGACATACTCCGATCATGTGTAGAGAATTACGATCGGACAAAGTGCCACGCATGCTCAGATCAAATTCCTACATCAAAGCTATTGACTACTAGCCTGAACGTAGTCCCATTGTAACGAAATTACGTCATCACGTTCTGAAAGATCGGATTTTCCGACAACTTTGTCCAACCGTGTGTATGCAACAGTTTCAGACACAATCCGTCAGACACAATCCGTCAGACAAAATCTGACGGATTTGGTTGTTGAAATGTCCGACCGTGTGTACAAGGGCTTAGAGACAGAATAATAACAAAAATATCCAGAAAAATGTATTTCAAATGTTGAGAAATTGGCCCAGAACTACACAGGAGAATCCTGTCAATGATCTCAAGGCAGCTAGGACCATAGTGACCAAGAAAACAATTGTTAACAAACCAAAATCGAGCTCTTTGGCATCAACCCAACTTTCTGTGTTTGAAGGAGAAGGAATGCTGCCTATTACCCCAAGAATACCATCCCCACCTTAAAACGCAGAGGTGGAAACATTATGGTTTGGGGGTGTTTTTCTGCTAAGGGGATAGGACAACTTCACAGCATAAAAGGGACGATGGATGGGGGCCATGTACAGCCAAATCTTGGGTGAGAACCTCCTTCCCTCAGCCAGGGCATTGAAAATGGTTCAAGAAGAAGAACATTAAGGTCCTGGAGTGGCCTAGCCACCAGACCTTAATCCCATAGAAAATATGTGGAGAGAGCTGAAGGTTCGAGTTACCAAACATCAGCCTCGAAACCTGAATGACTTGGAGAGGATCTGCAAAGAGGAGAGGTACAAAATCCCTCCTGAGATGTGTACATACCTGGCGACCAACTACAAGAAACGACTGACCTCTGTGATCGCCAAAAGTCATGTTTTGAGAAGGGGTCAAATACTTATTTCACTCATTAGGATGCAAATCTATTTATAACTTTTTTGGATATTTTTGTTGTTATTCTGTCTCTCACTGTTAAAATAAACCTACCATTAAAATTATAGACTGATTATTTCTTTGTCAGTGGGCAAACGTAAAAAAAATCAACGGGGATCAAATACTTTTTCCCTCACTGTATGGAGGAAAACCTACTGAACTTTGTATGTACACCATTCCCACTCCGTGGGGGTCAACACAAGTGCTAATGTGACCTTTGATAGGATGTCACCTCTGTGTGTGTCTGGGGAGAGCTGTCTGGGTGTGTGAATCCAATATGGCATGTGTGTCACTTATCATGTACTGACGTCTTTCTCACTTCCAGGGAGTTTTCATGTTTGTGACCAACCGGCAACTGTTTGGCCACCTCCTGTCTCTGGAGAATTATCAGACCAGCCACCTCCATAATGACCTGTGGCAGATCTTTCAGAACACCCAGGTGAGATGGCAGTAGATAAGATCCTGATCTGTATGAAGATGGGAATTGTATGCCTCAGGAATGAACCCAAAGCAGGAATACAGTATCTATCTATCTATGCCTTTGTGGTATTGATCTTGCTCTTTTCTCTTTCTTTTTCTGTTTTCTCTCTTTTCTTTTCTTCTTTTTTTTCAGTATTTTGATTCAGAAAATTTTGCACAAGTACGAAATTCTGAATTCATTGCCATTGTAACAAAGATTAATTGCTCATTAAAAAACGGATATGAGTTGTTTGAGTTGCAAAAGAGTGTATGAAGATATTGAACGTTAGTATATCATCTTCCACATATTAGTCTTATGCGAGAAAATAGAAAAATGAAACCATAACGAAACACATACATAAAAGGCATCAATCGATATTACCCAATATTCCCTTCCCTCTCCTTTCATCCCAGTAGAGAAATACAAAACTTAGGAGGGAAATGCATACATAATATAGTCTTAGTTCTGGGGTTACCCTTCTCGCTCTCGGTACTTCACTGATGTATAGTAATGCATAACAGGGAAAACATTGAGAGGTGGACCCCCTTCTCCCTCTACTACATCTGCTTGATGCAACATTCAAACTTCTGTGTAGTCCCGAAGACCATAATTGGCCCGATGGTCCATCAAAAGGCAAATTTAGATTGAAGGAAGAGAGAAAGGGATAAATGATGACAAAGGAAATAGAGAGCACTCTAGTCCCAAAGAAAAGCACCCCAGAGCCAATCCCATCTCATAATGCATCCGAAAGGGTATTTAATCCAAGGATCTCGTGTTTTGTTGAATAAAGCATATTTATCGTTCAAAATTGCCGGCAGGCGTTCATTTACCATTATCCATGATAGTTTAGATTTCAGCAGGTGGAAAGGGGCCGTAGAGGACTTCTAAGATCTGGCTATGGATTTTTTTGCTGCTACAAATATGAAGGTTATATGTTTCTTCATATGTTTTGATGTCCCCTCCACTGGGCGCCCCAACAGTGACTGCAGAGGTGATTTAATGAGGTTCACTTGAGTTGGTGAGGTAATAAAGTTATACGTGCGTATCCAGAACCTCTGCACGAGACACCTCTGTGATCTCAGAAATCTGCTATTCTTATCAAACCCTTGTTAGTCCACCATGCAAAATTATGGGGATGAAGACCCGGGGTAAACGATGGATTACCAAACAGGGGAGCCAATGGGTTGTGTAGGGATTTAAATCCATGCGAGGCCAGCAGCCTGTCCCACAAGGAAAATTATAAAGTCTATCTTTCCCCTTCATCCACATTAAGTGGCTAATCTATTAGGGTATATAGGGAAGACTCCAACGACATCCAGCGTGGTCTGGACTGTTGTGTATGGAATCGGGTCAATTGGGCCAGATGCGTAGCATGATGGTATTTAATCAAGTCAGGTACTCCAAGACTTCCCCTCATGTTTGATGTGTATAATGTTCGCCTATTCACCCTGGTCTTTTATCTCCCCATATAAATGTCAACAATTTTTCTTAAAACTTCTTCAAATCAGACATAACTATTGATATTGGAAGGGTTCTAAAGAATTCTAAAACTTTTGGCAAAATGGTAATTTTTATAGAGTACAATCGACCAAACCATGAAGGGGGATTATTTGACCATCTTTTGAGATTCCCAAAATCATTTTTTTTAAACATAGGAAGGTAATTTTGTCTATAAAGTGTGGGAAGGGCGGGGGTCAAAGAGATACCTAGATACAGAAGGGCGGGGGTCAAAGAGATACCTAGATACAGAAGGGCGGGGGTCAAAGAGATACCTAGATACAGAAGGGCGGGGGTCAAAGAGATACCTAGATACAGAAGGACCTCGGGTTAACAATTAAAGGGAAATGAGCTTTGTAAAGCTCAGACTATGTGTGTTTGTAAAGATAGTTTATAGTGCTTGGGATTTGGAATAGTTCACTCGCAAGCCTGTGATAGAAGTAAATTGTCAAAGTACCAGATGCAATTTGGATAATGAGTTAATGGGGGAAGAAAGAAGTAGCAGTATGTCATCTGTGAACAACGCACACTTGTGCTCGGATCCCCACAGTAAACCCCCTGTATATCTGGATGGCCCTGGATTTTGATTGCCAATGGTTCCAACGCTATAATAAACCTCTTTTCTATCGCTTTCTCCCTCGTATATCTATGTTATATATTTTAGATTAAGCATATTTTATTGTAATAAAATTAAAATATATATGATTTCAATAAACAGGACTGGAAAGAAAAGTACATCCACCCTAATCAGAGTTTTGTCCTCCAAGGAAACAATATTGAATCGGTAAGTCTTATATTAAAGGGGAACTATAGTCATTCTAAGTTTTTTTTATTTTTTTTTCTAGCTACATGCAAAATAAACAATCTTCACGTATACAATGCTATCAGTGAATGTTAACATTTTACAAATTGTTTTTCTGGGTATAGTTGTTGTAGTATATTATATAGGAGGAACCATATTTGTTCATTACATATTGTAGGCTGAGATTATAGCTCCGTACTTGTGACCGGTTCTGTCTGATAAAGACTCTGCAGTATCAGTTGACCTAAAAACTCAAGCCAGAAGCCAGGGACCATGTGATCTAACCTGCCTAGGCTTTAGGTCATATGACAGAGCTTAGAGAAGATTTATATATTTATTTATTTTTTAATTTATGACAAGAAAAATGCACTTAAAATAACATTGTACTGTTCTTATTCCGACATTCTGATACATGTGAAGGGAGAATTATATTGACCAATCAACTATTTTTTTTTTCACCTTTTTAAAGAAATTAAATTGTTTTGAAAACCTAAAATTCTATAGTTTCCAAAGCATTGAGGGTCCCTAACACAGCCCTCAAAATCGCAGAACATAAAATTGAACTCTAGACAGATATAAAAGACACAAATTAATGCAGCTCTTTTTTTTTTTTTGATACATCCTTAAAATGCATTTTTTAATTTATTTTTTAAATACAAGTAGTCTACATACCTGAATATGACCTGTTATTCACCTCTTCCGGTCTTTGTACAGCAAAGCTGGAGAGTGAGAAGCAGTACAAGGAGCCAGGCAGTTTTTGTGCTGACAATGAGCATGCTGATAGGAGGAGATAGCAGAGTGAAAGAGTTGCGCTCATCGCTGTGCTGCTTTTCCTTTCACTGTTCAGTCACAGACTTGGGGTGGGTCCAGCACAACCTGGGCAAAGAGGAGGTGGGTAGAACGATGTTGAGCATCAGATGATTTATTGGTAATAGGTTGTGTACTCGGTAATCACAGATTTTGTTTGGTATTCGCAGCCATGCCCTGATGTCTACTGGTTCCCAATTTTCACAGAAACAGCCTGTGATGAGCTGGTGGAGGAAATGGAGAACTTTGGTCAGTGGTCAAGTGGAAGTAAAGAGGTAAGCGAACTGCTGAATATCATTCTTCTGAACAGGTTCACAAATCTTATGGTGGATAAAATGTCATATATACAGTAAATAGATCCGCCATAACTTGATGACCCCCCCACCTAATATTGCGTAGGTCCCCCTTTTGCCGCCAAAAGAACCATGATCTGTCAAGGCTTGGATGCCACTAGACCTCTGAAAGTATGCTGTGATATCTGGCATCAAGCCAATCCGTAGCAGATCCTTAAAATCCTGTAGGTTGCAAGGTGAGGCTTCCATGGATCGGACTTGTTTTTACAGCACATTTCACAGATGCTCAAATGGCTAAGACAGGCTTTCTCAACCTTTTTATCCCAAAGGAACCCTTTTAATAATTTTCAGGTCCTGGGGAACCCCTGCTAAAAGTAGTTCATTGGTGGTCTTTGGGAAAATGACCCCTCTGTTGGTGGTGGACAGTGGGAAGAATGCTCCCTTTACAGACATGGCTCTGGCTATGCCAAGTGGTGTTGGACCTGGAAATATGCAGGCACCATCACATGATGGGTCATATAGCCACAGCTCAAGGAACCCTGAGCCACCTCCTGGAGGAACCCTGGTTGAGAATGGATGGACTAAGATCTGGAAAATTTGGAGGCTAAATCAACATCTTGTGTCAGCTCGTGTTCCTCAAACCGTTCTTGAACCATTTTTGCAGTATGGTAGGGTGCATCTTCTGAAAAAGGCCACAGCCATCAGGGAGCACAGTTTCCATGAAGGGGTGTACTTGGTCAGCAACAATGTTTAGGTAGGTGGTACGTGTCAAATGCCATCCACAGGAATAGGAAGATCCAAGGTTTCCCAGCAGATCTTTGCCCAAAGCATCACACTGCCTCCGCTGGTTTGCCTTCATCCCATACTGCATCCTGGTGGCATCTCTTCCCCAGGTAAGTGACACATATGCACCCGGCCATCCACATGAAGTAAAAGAAAATGTAATTCATCAAACCAGACTACCTTCTTCCTTTGCCCAGTGGTCCAGTTCTGTTCCAATATTTTTTTATTAAGGTTTTCACAAAAGAGAATACAAACTTGTTTACAAAGAACATGTACGGTATAAAATATATACTAAATTGGTGAATATCCAAACATTTGATAAACGTGTATATACACCTAAAGCGTGTGTTCTTTCAAGTATAGATCTTTGCTGTCTATATAGATAATACTAGCCTTGTCTGTGTGGGAGAGCCCCAATTCTTGTTTAGAACTTCAAATGTGACCAAAATAAAATGCATCTCAATTTCCATATACATTTAAAGATGGAGCCTCTGCTTATTGCAATTTCAAATTAACAGTCAGCTTGTGACTCTTTGTAGGTTGCAGATGTAATTATTATCTACTGTAGACATTAACGAAAGGAGTCAACATCTGCAAAATAAGGATAACACAGGCCAGAAGACCCTCGTAAAAATACCAAAAAAAATACCAAAAAAGGGAAGGAAAGAGAGAAACAGTGGCGTGGTGTCCATAAGGGCACATGGGCGCTGCCCACTCTCTCCTGCCACCCCCTCTAGCACCAATAGATAGATTTATGCATTCTCCCCGCTGCCACCCCCTATTCAGGCGCCCGGCCCCTTTTCGGGAGCAGGGCGCCTGAATTACAGTGTGGGGGGGGGGGGGGGGGGGGAGTTTTGAACCACCTGATTAGAGCCATAGGCTCTAATAGGCGTCAAAACGTGACCTGTGTGCGCCATACTGGGCTCACTCAGTTGTGTTAGGAAAGCGAATATTCATTCGTTTTTTCTAACACTAAACCGCCTCTCCACCAATCAGGTGCTCGCATCTGTTACCCGTCACCTGATTGGCTGAAATGACAGGCGCTGTGATTAAACGCCAGGTGTCAAATCATAGCAGAGGACATGAGAAGACATCGAGGAGCTGTCCCACGGAGACAGGTAAGTACAGACGGCGAGCCGTTGTGGGGCACACTTGCAGCATTTGATATGGTACAGTGGCTGCATTTGATGGGGTACAGTGGGAGCCATTGATGGGCACAGTGAGGCTGCAATTGATGGACACAGTGAGGCTGCAATTGATTGGGGGGGGTTTCAGTATTTTTCAGTTTCTTTGCGTCACCCCAAAAATTTTGAGCACCAGTCGCCACTGGATAGAAAAGAAAAGTTGAAAATAAAAGTAGGAAAATAGAAAATGACCCCATGCGCCAAATCCCATCATCCCTGAAACTGCTCTAATTGGGTATAGACCAAGGATCTCCAGTCCAATACTTGACCCATGGGTCCCAGACTGTCTTGAACATCCACATTTTATCATTCAAGATCGCTGCCATACGCTCATTAATCATAATGCAGGAAAGTTTGTGCTTTAGCTGTTTGAATGGCAAGACAGCCGATTTCCAAGATTTTGCGATAATAATTTTTGCCGACAGTGGTCCAGTTCTAATGCTCACCAGCCCATTGTGTCTCCAAGCTGTCAGAATACAATGACAAAGTGGGGAGGATTCCAACATTCACACTGAATGTGTGAATGGGGGAATTGGTTCAGTTTTTTTCGTTCATCTAGCTGGTTGAAAAAAAAAAACTGAACTATGTATGAGCAGCCGTACACTATTGTCCCAAATTAAATTGGCGGTTATCTTGGGGTGGGGGACCCTCAAAGCATTGCTGTGGGATCCTATAAATTGTAGTTCTACCTCTCAATGTACAAGATTAGTTTATGCTGTATTATTCATTTTTTTTTCTGTTTATTATAAAATATGTTGCTGTTTAGTGCTAAAAAAAACAAACAAAAAACTTCCAAAATAAGTTGCACAGTGCCACCTAGAGGCCAATAACACACCACACATTTTACAGACATGCTGGTTAATAGGTAATTTATTGGCAGTAACGATCCCTCCTGTTGATGTATTGCAGGACCAACGGCTGCAGGGAGGGTATGAAAACGTCCCAACTATCGACATTCACATGAACCAGATCAACTTCGAAAAAGAATGGCACAAGTTTCTGCTGGACTTTGTAGCACCAGTGACTGAAAAGATGTTCCCTGGTTATTACACACGGGTGGGTATCCACGGCCCTGACCTTTTGCAGAATGTTAATCCTTATACTTGTAATTCATTATTCAGGTGTATCAAATATAAAAAAAAAAAAAAAAAAAAAAAAAACATTTAGAGCCCTTTCACACTGAGCTGCCCCGGGCGTCGGCGGTATTTTTAGCACCGTTTTACCTTAATTTTTGCAGCGCTATTCAGCCACTAGCCCCCGCTAGCAGGTGAAAAAGGGTTAAAACTGCCCACAAAGCGCTGCTACAGTGGCGCTTTGCCGGTGGTTTGGCGGCGCTGCCCATTGATTTCAATGGACAGCGGCGCTTTAGGAGCAGTAAGTTCACTGCTCTTAATGCACTCCAAAGAAGCTGCTGGCAGGACTTTTTCTGACGCCCTGCCAGCGCACCGCTCCAGTGTGAAAGCCCTCCGGCTTTCACACTGGAGTGAATGGAGCTGCTGTTTCAGGGCACTTTGCAGGCGATATTTTTAACACTATATCGCCTGTAAAGCGCCTCAGTGTGAAAGGGGTCTTACAATATTGCAACCTGTAGAGATCTTTAATCTTAGTTGATGATAAAGAAGATATGTGATTTGGACTTTCATGGTATCATACAAAGGCTTTAAATGCACACATGTATACATAAAAGATGATATATTTATTACAAAATTGTTCAGTTAAAAAGGGAGACATAGAAAAAATACATATAAAAGCAAAAAAGATTCTGTGTTGCAATAGGACACTGAATGCTCTATATTCAGAATACACAGGTGCAGTGGCATTAAAGGGTTGACACTTTCAAATTAACACAAGACATGTGTATATCCTTCACTCGACATGTTTCAAGGATATATTACCGCTTCTTCAGGAGTTTCTGTATAATGGCGAGCAATCATAAACAATTTTATTTCTATAAAGAAAGAGAATTATAACAAAAAACACAATGACAATATATGACTATTTTAATTACATGGGCTGAACAGGCGAAGACGCAACCAAATGTAAGGACCCACAGGTAAAAGTCTATCCCGGGGAATGTGGGAGCACTATATCAGGGGGTGATAATAAGCCTTATAAGAGTCGGGTGCAATTTGATGCCTTCTGGTCACAAATTCAGTTAATGATCTAGTTAAACGTTCCCTAAATGACTTCACTAGAGAGATGGTCAGTGTCATTAAAAGCTCAAATCCAGTTTTAGTTTGAAGTGGCTAAATATATTCCATGTGTATGAAAAGAGAAAGTGTATAAAGTCTTAGGCCGCGTACACACGGGCGGATTGTCTGTCCAACTTAGTCCGCTGAACCGTGTTTCAGCGGACAATCCGCTCGTGTGGGGGCTTCAGCGGACTTTTTCAGCGGACAATCTGACGAACAAAGTCTTACGGAATTTCCGTAAGACAGTCCGTTCAAACTTGGTTTTGTCCGTCCAAACTTGGTTTCAGCGGACAGTCCGCTCGTGTGTAGGCAAGTTGGACGGACTAAGTATGGCGCATGCTCAGAAAGGATTTACACGGCCGAAGGTTGCATTGCAGTGTATAGGACGTAGTTTTTCTAGTCCCGTCGTACGTGCTGTACACGTCATCGCGCACGCTTTCAGCGGACTGTCTGCTCATCGTGTGTGGTCAAGTCCGTTCATGCAAATTTTGAACGGACTGTCTGTCGGATTGTCTGACGAACTTAGTTGGCCAGACAATCCGCCCGTGTGTACGCGGCCGTACAGTTAATTTTCTGTGAGATTGTCCCCTGCCAGCATGCTGCAGAAGAGGATCTTTTTTCTGTATGTGGAAGCAGTGACCTCTCTGCAGAAGTCCGCTTTTCAGACTGCAGTGCTATGTAGCAGGGAGCATGCTGGTTCTCTGCAGAAAGACCACTGCTTCCATGCTGGCAGAAGACATGCTTTTCTACTTGAGCTGTGGCTGCTTTCTAAAGAAGATGAACTGTAAGACCGTTTTGTCTTGATGCACCTCAGATGTTTTTATCGGATTTAAATGAAATGTTCAGTTGGGCTTTAACATCTTTAACCATTAAATCTGATTTTCAGATTCCAAACCGTAGAGCACCAGGTGACCCGTTGTGTCTCAGTATGGAAAGCAGTGTTAGTGAATGGGCCTCCAGTTTCACTGGCTTTTTTGGATAGTTACTTTTTTTTATAGTGTTTCCCTTACTTGTCTGCAGGGTTGCCTGTGAAACATCTCACACTCTCTCTGTGTTCATCCTTCCAGGCTCAGTTTGATTTGGCCTTCGTTGTACGGTACAAACCAGATGAGCAGCCCCTCCTGGAACCCCACCATGATGCCTCCACTTTTACAATCAACATCGCTCTGAACAGCGTGGGTGAGGATTACGAGGTCAGTCACCCTACAGAGGTCCCATGACTCTGCTGCCTGTTAAATAATTGGCCTGCTCTAGTGAATTGTGTTTGAAAGAAGAACTGTCTGTGTTGTCCCTCAAACTGCCTTTTTTTAATCTCTTGATTTCAGAATGGGTTATTGATCTGAGTGGTAGTGATGAACCTTTAACACTGATGGCTTTTATTTCACATACTTTACTGAAAGTCCAACATTTGGCAAAATGTTTTTTTTGGTTTTGAATAGACTATAAAATAGTAAATGCATCTTTTGGCTATCTTTTGCTCCCTATTTGGGAGACTTTACCTCCCTTTCTGTCCCTGTGACACCAGCACAAGGCCGGGTGTAGTCCATCATTCTGCCCCTCTGCCAGTCCTCCCCTGGCGCTTGTTGGCGATTCCTGACTGTCAAAATGAAAGTTGGGAGTATCTGTATGAATACAGAAACTGTCAAAAAAAACCTGAAACATTGTTTATAAACATTGGTCAGACTCACAGCGATACAAAGTAACATTGTTACTTTTGTATCTGCTGTGTTTCATTCATCTGTAGATCAAAGGCATGACTTCCATCTGCATATGATGTCAGTTAAACTGGTTGTACAGTCATAAAAAACCTTTTGTGTGCAGCCCCCCACCTTAGCCCCTATATCTTACCTGAGCCCCATCTCTGTCCAGCGATGTCCATAAGTGTGTCAGCCGGGACATTCCTTTCTGATTGGCTGATACACAGCAGCGCCATTGGCTCCCACTGCTGTCAATCAAAATCAGTTAGCTAATCAGGGGAGAGAGGGGCCGGGACCGAACTGTATCTCAGTGTCTGAGTGGACACAGGAAGCTGCAGCTTGGCTTGGGTGCCCCTATAGCAAGCTGCTTGCTGTGGGGGCACTCAACAGGAGGGAGGGGCCAGGAGCACAAAAGAGGGACTCGAGAAGAGGAGGATCTGGGCTGCTCTATGCAAATCCACTGCAACTGAGCAGGCAAATATAACATGTTTGTTATTCTTATAGAAAAAAGAGACTTTGCAATCACTTTAACCACTTGCCAACCAGCCGCCGCAGATGTACTGCAGAAACATGGCTCGGCTGCGTGAATCACCATCACCGTCATGTTACATCGCTTTTTCTGGTGGCCACTAGGGTTGCATGCCCGCTGCTCGCCCCCGGAGCTGATGCGAGTGCCCGGCGGTCTCGAATGCTGGGCTCCTGTTATCACTCGTAACACGGCGAGAACCGGGATCCCAGAGATCCCACTTCTCTGAGGGGAGAAGAGACAGATCATTTGTTCATACAAAGTATGAACACTGATCTATCTCCTCCTCTAGCAAGTCCCATCTCCCCTTCAGTTAGAACACACACTAGGGAGCACAATTAACCACTTGATCGCCCCCTAGTGCTAAACCCTTCACTGCCAGGGACATTTTTACAGTAATCAATGCACTTTTATAGCACTGATCGCTGTATAAATGCCACTGGTCCCAAAAATGTGTCAAAATTGTCCGATGTGTCCGCCATAAGGTCGCATTCACGATAAAAATCGCAGATCGCCGCCATTACTAGTAAAAAAAAATAATAATAAAAATGCTATAAATCTATCACCGATTTTGTAGAGGCTAGAACTTTTGCGCAAACCACTCAATATATGCTTATTGTGATTTTTATTACCAAAAATATGTAGAAGAATACATAATGGCCTAAACTGAGAAAATAGTTGCTTTTAAAAAAAAAAATATTTATTATAGCAAAAAGTACAAAATATTGTATTTTTTTTCAAATGTGTCACTTTTTTTGTTTATAGCACAAAAAATAAAAAAACGCAGAGGTGATCAAATGCCACCAAAAAGCTCTATTTGTGGGGAAAGAAAAGGACGTAAATTTTGTTTGCGTGCAACATCGCATGACCGTGCAATTGTCAGTTAAACAACACAGTGCCAAATCGCAAAAAGTGCTCTGGTCAGGAACCTGACAAGTGTACAAAAGTTTATTTAAAAAAAGAAAAATAATCTTTTGGTTAGTTTATAGCAAAGGCACTGTGTAGATGTCTCAAGCATTCACTCAGTTATCACAAATTATCCTGTATTTTGCTTATATAATTTTTTTTTTTCTTATGACCGTCAGCTCCATCTGATGGCCATAATGTGGTATTTTCCCCATTGAGCTATTTCAGGAAATGACCACGTTATTACCATGTTATGGCCACAAAATGGTTCAGATTATCAGAACAAATAAAGGTGTTCTAAACACAGGATTACTCTAAATGGCAGTACTAATGCTTAAGACATTCGCACAGCAAATATTTCATAAATATGCCCCTTAGTTTACCCTAGTCATCCCTAATCAACCCTTATTTCCTCTTCTACTCTTAACTATTTTCCTGCTTTGTGGCAGAGTCGTAATTCTGGTGTAATTTTACTGTATATTTGACCAATTGAGAGAATAAAATGTGTACTTTGTATATAAAGTAAAACATTTTATTTATTTTTTTTTGAAAAAAGTTTATTTTTTTTTATTTATTTTTTTAAAATATTTTTGTCTATAAAATAAAATAGTTTTTGCAAGACAATATCACCAAAAAAATTTTTTTGTCCTAAGAAAACAACCTATGTATTAACTTTTTTTCTTAAATAAATATATAATAGATGACTAATAAACTGTCCATACCAGAAGTGTAGAAATTGCTCTTGTTTATAGGTGGTATGCAGGTGTGAGAGCTGAAGTGGTTTTATCTCTCATTGAACATGTATTTTACATTGATGTGTAATATCTGCAGAATTTCTCTTCATGATGAGGAATTTTCTTTACTAATATAATTTGATGACACTAACTTGTAACTTTTTAGTAATGACTGGTCCCCTTTAAACTCAACCATCTGGTCTTCTTTTATCTTGCAGGGAGGTGGCTGCAGGTTCATCCGTTATAATTGTTCCATCAGAGCTCCCAGGAAAGGTTGGGCATTGATGCACCCAGGAAGACTGACGCATTACCACGAAGGGCTTCGCGTCACGAAAGGTGTCCGATACATCTCAGTCTCCTTTGTGGATCCTTAGGTGGAAATGTTGGGCAGACAAAACTTTTCTGAGATGTTACAATGTAACTCTGATAAAGTGTTATAAGAGAGGGGTGAAGTTAGCTGACAATTTTCCAGAAGATCAATGACCGGGCGACTGCACAGATCGGAACAAAGTGGAGCCATCTGAATTCATTTTAAATAAGGAGAACTTAAATAAGGAGAACTTCTAAATTTAAACTAGTGACACGCCAAGCATAGCGAACAAACTGTGAACCCTCATCCACCCTCCATTCTTTCTTATGTTGTCTCAGTATGTAGAAGAAATTCCGAATCCTTAGCTGATGTCCCAAAACGTCCTTTTTTTTTTTTTTTTTTTTGAGGCTATGAACACTCCAGTATGGAACCCCCAAGAGCTGGTCACCCAATTTTCAATTGTTATACATTTTTTGTCATTCATTTTCCATTGTGATTGTTTGTTTATCCCATGCAGTATTGCCACACATGTGCCTTGTTTCATTTATTAATTTGAGTCACTTCAAAAAAAAAAGAAAGGGGAAAAAAAAGATTGCCTTCAACACTATAGAGGACAAATCACATGGTGTGAAAACAGGCTGATCATTATTGCATAACAATTCAATACACCAGAAGATATTTTTATTAAACCTTTGATGGACGAATGTTGCACACATTTGTGTATGCTCAATGAACCTTGCCTATATTTTCTAATTTGTAGGATCATCAGCTCCATCTAGTAGCCAAAAAGTTGTATATTATCTCATTGAGGTGTTCCAGAAAAGATTTCTGCATTTTGGCCACTAGATGGTGTATATGCCACATATAATAGATTAAATCCAATATCTGCAGTATAGGAGTTAAAGCAGAGCTTCAGACTCCTTCAGAAAAAAATAAGTCAGCAGCTATATCTACTGTGCCTGCTGACTTTGAATATTAGGACGCCTACCTGTCCATAAATCCAGCGCTGCCTTCACCCGAGCTGTTTTTTCAATTGTCTCTGGGGTGTAGCTGCCACCATTTCGGGTAAGGGAAACCGGCCTTGTGGCTTTAAAGCCGATTCCCTACTGTGTGAATGGCCCAGCGGCTGGGAAAGGAGGAGAGGGGAGGGGGGGGGGGGGGGGGGGGGTTAGCGGACAAACTTCTGGATGACTGTAAATAAAACCTTGTGAGTTGCTCTATAATATTAAATGAAATAAAAGTCACTTCCTTATATCATGTGAAAAAACAATATCATTAAAATAAGTGCAGCCCTTAATGTGTATATATACAGTCATCCCATATGTGATCCTGTACATATAATACAAATAACCAAAATGTTTAAATCTAACTAAGTGAGTAATTTGGCATGATTATTCATACCATATCCTTGTGAAAATGTGTAAATAAACCAAAGTGCCAAGCCACTTATAGTACAATTGAAAGTACAAATAGATTGGTCACTTGATTGCTTCATAAACAATTGTCCATATGTTTTCCTTGTGGAATTATGTTCTAAATGTGCCAGTCCACTTATAATAAAGAGAAATAAGAATAAAATAAAAATTACAACATAAATCGATCGATTGATCTCTTTACAGACATCCACTGCCATGCTTTTCTTTATACTAGGGCAGGGGCGGACTGACCATTTGGCCACTCGGGCACTGACCGAGGGCCCCGGGCCACTAGGGGGCCCCATCAGGGTTGCCAGCCTCAGTAAAACCAGGGACAGTATGTAAAAATAGTTTTTTGTTTTTTTACATCTGTCTCTGAAATGTCCCTTACGGACATCCTTTTGGTCAAAAAATTCCTGAGATTATAGATGCCTCACCTCTTCAGTACCTTCTCAGCCAATAGAAACATGTCTGTGTATACTGTGTAATTGTATACTGTGTGTGTGTGTGTGTGTGTGTTTATACTGTGTGGCCCCAAAATCTCTGATTGTCTGGGGGCCCCATAATCTCCTATTGCCCGGGGGCCCCATGAGTTGTCAGTCCACCCCTGTATTAAGGTGATCCCTCCACCGGATGTGCCCACACCTTCATTTATATTTATTCATGCCTTGTAAAAGTCAAATCATCTGAAGTTCCCCTCCTTGATGTTTTTTCTTCTCTCCTTAGCGAAATATAGCTTCCAAATCCCAATCAGAGCAATGCCATATAAAACAATCAGACCTTGCAATAGTGCTTTTTAAAATGTATTAAACCATACAGCACAACATATATTCACTCACATTTAAAACATCTGTATCAAGCATGTGTGTATAACATATACTACTGGTGCTGCGGCGATAGTTTCACCTGTCCACTGGTTCTGCAGCTCTGGTCTTGTGTGCTACCGAAGCTGCAGAACTGGCTGACAGGTGAAACTATCGCCGCAGCACCAGTAGTATATGTTATACACACATGCTTGATACAAATGTTTTAAATGAGAGTTCATATATGTTGTGCTGTATGGTTTAATACATTTTAAAAAGCACTATTGCAAGGTCTGATTGTTTTATATGGCATTGCTCTGATTGGGATTTGAAGGAGAGAAAATATCATCAAGAGGGGAACTTCAGAGGAATTACCTTTTACAAGGCACGATTAAATAGGAATGAAGGTGCGGGCACACCTGGTGGAGGGAGCACAGTAATATAAGGAAAAGCACTGCGGTGGATTTCTGTAAAGAGATCGATCAATTTTTTGTTTGTATGTATTTTTGTTTCGTGGACTGGCATGTTTATAACATATTTCCACAAGGAAAACATGGACAATTGTTTATGAAGCAATCAAGTGATCAATCTATATGTTCTTTGAAGTGGCACATTGATTTATTAACACATTTTCACAAGGCTATGGTACGAATAATAATGCCAAATTACTAATTTAGTTTGATTTAAACATTTTTCTTATTTGCATTATAGGCACATGATCACACATGGGATGATTGTGTGTGTGTGTGTGTGTGTGTGTATGTATATGTATATGTATATATATATATTTAACCAGTTCCCGACCGGCGCACAACGATGTATGTTGGCAGAATGGCACGGGCAGGCAAACTGGCGTACAGGTATTTGCCGCCCTGCCATCACGTGCGCGCCGCTGGCGGGACCCCCCTGAGTCCGGTCGCGGGTCCCACAGAGGGGATACCCACGATCATCTCACAGGGAAGGAGAACGGGGAGATGCAGTTGTAAAAAGCATCTCCCCGTTCTGCCTAGCAACGTGACACTGATCTCTGCTTCCTGTGATTGGAGCAGAGATCAGTGTTCACTAACACACAGCCCAGCCCCCCACAGTTAGTAACAAGCCCCTAGAACACACTTAACCCCTACACTGCCACCCCTTGGTTAACCCCTTCACTGCCAGTGTCATTTACACAGGAATCGGTGCATTTTAAATAGCACTGATTGCTGTATAAATGACTGGTCCCAAAAACGTCTCCGATGTGTCAGCCATAATGTCATGTCACAGTCACAATAAAATCGCTGATCGCCGCCATTACTAGTAAAAAAAAAAAAAAAATTATTAATAAAAATGCCATAAAACTATCCCCTATTTTGTAAACGCTATAAATTTTGCGCAAACCAATCAATATATTGCATTTTTTTTTTTACCAAAAATATGTTGAAGAATGCGTATCGGCCTAAACTGAGGAAAATAAAAGGTTTTTTTCTATAATTTTGGGGGATATTTATTATAGCAAAAAGTAAAAAATAATGTGTTTTTTTTCAAAATTGTCGCTCTTTTTTTGTTTATAGAGCAAAAAATAAAAACCACGGGGGTGATCAAATACCACCAAAAGAAAGCTCTATTTGTGAGAAAAAAAGGACGTAAATTTTGTTTGGGAGCCACGTCGCACGACCGTGCAATTGTCAGTTAAAACGACGCAGTGCCGAATCGCAAAAAGTGGTCTGGCCATTGGCCTGCAAAATGGTCCGGGGCTGAAGTGGTTAAGCAATGCACTTAGTTTAATTATATCAAACTTCCGGATGAGTTTGCCACGGCGAAGTCAGCTGGAAATAGGAGCGGGTACATGGGGGGAGGGGCAGGAGGCAAATAAGAAAATCTTTCCCCTTTGGGTGGAGCTTCACTTTAATTTATCAAACAAATTGCAGACCAAATGTGTTGGGCATTTACAAATGTGTGTGGCATTCATCCAACAAATGTCTTCTAAATAGACCCCCATGAGACAAGGCAATTAATATCCAGTTTCACCCAATCAGAGGTTCCAGTTACATATGAACAAAAATTTGAAAAAATATTTAAATGGGACATCTTGATTGTATTGTATCAATAGTGGCACAGTTTCAGTGGACACTGACCATGCTGTTGCCATCCAGGATGCAATGATTCGGATGCTGGAAAGGATGATGTTCTATCTGGGGGGTAGTGAATTAAAGCAAGAGCCATGTGCATTGAAATTGAGGATCTTAGCATGTTGGTCTGGACCTTTGTCTGTTCTAACCTTTTTTGCGGCAACCTATCACAGATCCAGTAAAATGAGCAACTAAGAAGTAATGATTGAATTTTTCTTTAAAGCTGAATTCCAGCTGTATTTTTTTTATTGCATAGGCACATTGGTTTAACTTGGCACAATCTAAGTATGCATATCTCATAGGAAACGATCCATAAGCTGCATGTCCTGAAGCAGACCCATGTGCATAAAGTGAGATGAATGGCAGCCTCAGCCAGGCCACGTATCCAACGCGTTTCGCTCTGCCCCTTGAAGCTTAATCATAGGGAACATATGAGACAGACATGAGATATATGCATATCTCAAAGGTGATGATAGCTTCCCCAGCTGTCTAATGTAGTAATAATTGCTACTGCAATACTAGCCGAGAGCTTCTGCATCCTGTGTCAAGTGGCTTCCCCTCTGCACATTGACCACAGGGGGTGTTTGATCGGTACAGCCACCAATCACAGAAGGGCTTGTATTTTTTTTTTTTTTAATGACTACAAGGCATTCTATGTTTGGACGAGGTGGAGATTGTGATGTCACTACTCTACCTTGTCCAACCAGAGAATGTTCATTAGAAAAAAAAGTGTTCTGTTAATGACTTGTATGTGCGAGGAACCTCTTGTGGTCATTATGCAGTGGGTACGCCACTTGGAACAGGACCCAAAAGATCACGGTTATCACTGAAGTAGCACCGACTACTAAAGTGATGGTCAGATTCTCCTGTGGCCCCTCAGGTATGAGATATGCATACTTACATCGTGCCAAGCTGGACCAATGTAACTATGATCATACCAGGAGTTTCACTAATGTCAACTTTTCTAACCTTTTTCGATCCTGTTCTTTGTGTGTTATATTTTGCTAAGCTGTTATTTATGATATGCTATGGTGCTATCAAAGATTAATTTAAATAAATACCAAAGTCCTATTTTAGCAGGAAATGATCTTAATACAGATATTTACATAGTAATCTTAGACATATAGACTTCAGATACACTTTTAATGAAAATCAAAAGTTAGCAAATGAAAAATACACAGTAGTTTACATTTTTCTTGAATGCTGCCTCCTAGTGGCCAATTTTCATTACTGAGATTTAAAGGACAGCACCCCCTAATGGTTGTGCCTTCTTGGTATTGTGCCTTTTCTCTACCTAGTTGCAAAATTTGACATTCAGCATTTTTTTGTTTGTAGTATTTTGTATATTTTGATAGAAGCAGCGTGTTCACAAGCCGTATCCAGGATAATGTCTCATCCCTCTGGATCTCTTTGAGAGTATAAATATTTACTGTACTGTACAGTTTGATAGAATTTTTACATTAAAATAAAGTCATGTGCTTGTCGTGTCTTCACTCTGCCTCTGTCATTCAGTATCACACGCAGTATTTTGCAGTACTAAGCCCTATACTTAACCCTCAACCTAGCCCAACCATTACTTTTAACTTACTGTAGCCCTATCCTTAAAGCAGATCCTATCCAGCCACCCCTTTAAAAATTAGAAGTCAGCAGCTACACATACTGCAGCTGCTGACTTTTAACATTAGGACACTTACCTGTCCTGAAGTCCAGCGATGTTGACATCGCAGCCGCTGTTTACATCGGCTGGTCGGGTGCTGCTGCCGCCATTGCGGATAAGGAAACCCAACAGTGTAGCCTTACGGCTTCATGGCCGGGTCCTTACTGCACAGGCAGTAGGGACCCGGAGTAGGAGGAGGGAGGCTGAGCTACTGGCATAATTTGCCATGGCCTGGTCTCCTGGAAGTGGGGACAGGGAACCTATATAAAAAAACAGGTACCTGCTCCCTCCCCCGAAAGGTGCCAAATGCCCCCAGAGGGGGAGGAATCGGATAAGCGGAAGTTCTACTTTTTGGTGGAACTCTGCTTTAATCTTCAACCTAGTCCTACTGTTATCTCTTACTTTAGCCCTATCCCTAACCCTCAACCTAGCCCTGACCTTAACTCTTACCTAAGCCCTATCCTTAATTCTCAACCTAGCTCTACCCTTTACTCCTAATTACGCTTAACCCTCAACCTAGCCCTATCATTAACTTTCAACTTACTGTAGCTCTTTCTTTAACCCTTAATCTAGCCCTACCATAGCCCTATCCTTAACTCTTACCTTAACGCTATCCTTCACCCTCAAGCTAGCCCTGCTTTTAACTCTTATCTTGGCCCTATCCTCAACCCTCATCCTAGCTCTACTCCTAACCCTCAAGCTTGGTCTATCTTTAACCCTCATCTTAAAGCTCAACCTAACCTTCACATCTAAGCCCCTGTACACACGGTCGGAGATTCTGCCAACCAAATCCGTCGGATTTTGTCCGTCAGATTTAGTCTGACGGATTGTGTCCGAAACTGTTGCATACACACGGTCGGACTAAGTTGTTGAAAAATCCGATCTTTCAGAACGTGATGATGTAATTTCGTTACGATGGGACTACATTCAGGCTAGTAGCCAATAGCTTTGATGTAGGAATTTGATCTGAGCATGCGTGGCACTTGGTCCGATCAAAATTCTCTACACATGATCGGATTAAGTCCGACCGGCCCAGTTGGTCGGGAAATATTTCCAACATGTTGGAAAATTGGGTCCGACGGAGATTCGGAAGGAATCAGTCCGATGCATACCACACACAGTCGGATTATCTGACGACACGGTCCGATAAGACGCATTCCGACGGATTCTCCGACCATGTGTACTCGGCATAAGATCCGGTAAGCTTCAATGTCTTCTCATCTTATCCTTCCCTAATCTAAAAGCCCCTGGCTTGTAGCATTCCACATGGAAGGGACATTGTGTGAGAGCTGTGGCCCCTCTGCATTAGTCTGACATACTTCTTACTTTTTTCAACCAGCAATGCTTGCTGTATAATGAGACCCGGTCATAAATTAGGTACATTTTGGGAGTTTTGCAGTAAGAAATTACACAAAATCTAAACTTTGCTGGAATTTCAAAAGGCTCAATGGCAGGATTGGACTAATTTCAAGAAAGAAAATTCCTCCTGAAGCCTGATTACAGACAGTTTTTTGTTTTGGATAAAGCAGAGAATTGTATAAAGCCTAATAATCGATATTCATGTAAGGTAAAGAATTCCCTTTTTATTAAAGAATATTGTACATGTTGCTTCTTGTGCAGTTACAATGAACAAATCCATGGGGCTCTTGCCTATTTTTTTTAGAGAGTCTTGTAGTATTCTGATCACACCAAGCACAGAGGCAGATCCATGCTGGTGTGGTCAGTTTGTGTTTCTCAGCTTTCTGATTGTAGCTACAGGATGCTGTGCTGATGCATGTTGTGCCTGTAGCCCAATAGCATTGCTGCGACACCGTTGGTCAGCTCTGTTTTGCTTGATTGACAGCTTTTTTTCTCTGCTGTCCTACATGTCATTTGCACTCTACCCTCGGACACCGACCCCCTGCAGAGAGAGGGATGGGCAGGGAGGGTGTGTGGTCACATGACTGCATACTAAAACTATATGTAGCGATGCAGTTTCTGCTAGTAACAGACAATCCACCAATTCACCCCGCTGCCAGACTTCATACATCACTTGCAGAGACAATGAACAGTCTTTTGCTGGTTTTGTTTTTGTTGTTTTATTACAACTTTGATGGGAAAAGGGTATATGTGATGTCCAAAGAATCATTTGCCGCTGTCTTCTGGGAGACACACTGGTCCCAGAAGACAGCAGGGACCAGCGCGAGTCACGCATGCGCAATAGGGAACCAGGAAGTGAATTCCCTTACCGAAGATGGCAGCGCATCCACCAGAGAGCCAAGGGACGGGTCGGCTTCGGGTGCTGACATCACAGGTGCCCTGGACAGGTAAGTGTCCTTATTTTAAAAGTCATCAGCTGCTGTATTTGTAGCTGATGACTTAAAAAAATAAAAATAAATAAATAACTTAGGCGGAACTCTTTAATATCAGGGTTTTATAACTCTCTGGGGGTTATTTATGAAAGGCAAATCCACTTTGCACTACAAGTGCAAAGTGCACTTGGAAGTGCAGTCACTGTAGATCCGAGGGGGACATGCAAGGAAAATAAAAAAACAGCAATTTGGCTTGCACATGATTGGATGATAAAATCAGCAGAGCTTCCCCTCATTTCAGATGTAACCCTCAGATCTACAGCGACTGCACTTCCAAGTGCACTTTCAGTATAATTTCAAGTGCAGTTTGTACTTGTAGTGCAAAGTGGATTTGCCTTTGGTAAATAACCCCCTCTATGTCTACTGTCCATTGCAGAAATTCCCACAGTTCCTGTGAAACTTGTACAAGAAATGGGGTAGTGTGATTGTCTCCAGAACAGGAAGGCATGGACAGCAAAATGTTTACAAAAAAAAATAAAATTAAAAAATGTTCTTGTTCGTTTCCCTATTGGAGAGAACAGTTGCCTTTAAATAAATGCTTGTACCTTTTTCCCAAAGAAAAAATAACTACAACGTTTCAGGAAATGGAAAAATGTATTATAATATATTTTATTAATGTTGTAAGTTTGGTTCACCACGATGAGATGAGATCTCTGGGTTTTGGTTTTCAGGCTTCTTTTACTTTGCGAGCAAGGACAAAACTCATATGGCTGTAGTTAACAATATCACTGGGCTCTGCAGCTTTAATGAAAGATGACTTTTCAATGACAAAGCCGGCTTTAATCACGAGTTCTTGTACTTCTGTCTCGTTCAAGGACAGGCAAAAGTAGTGATGGTGGCCCACCTTGTAGAAGGTCATGTTCAGCACCAGAAACAGCATCAGCTGGCCTCCAAGTTTCAGTCTGGATGTGAATCTCTCCAGGTTCCTCAGGAAGTCTTCCTTTGTTCTACTGATGACATTTAATAGCCATACACTGAGGACACAATCCACCTGTGGCACCACCTTAGGATCCAGGCCATTGGTTTCATGGTTGTCCCACTTATAAACCCCTTTAATTACTTTTCTCACCTGGTCTTCCTTCTCCTTCCACCCTTGTCTGAAATAAGAAATCATGTCTGATAATAGCAATAGGAATAATTTGTATTATAACTGCTGTTTTTACTACTAACAGTGATACTACAATAGATATCATTAGCTTTTTTTTTTTACTATTGTGATTTCTTCCACTACTATTAACAATGACCCTACTACTTAAGCTGGCAATACTACTAACAATAGTATACCACTACAACTATTTTTGTATGCATATTCAACTGTAATCGCTAGTAGTTGTAAGTTAATAATCGAATTACTTCTCCTACTGCTACTACAGATAATATAATTATTTTTTATTTCTACGATTGCTTGCGCTACTGTTAGAATCACTCTACAATTGATGTCAGTAATGCTACTAATAATACGACCACATTACTGCTACTATTACTATAATTGGTTTTGCTTCTGCATTTACTACTAGTAGTGAAGGTGATAAAAGAACTGCTTCTCCCTCTCCTACTATGGCATCATTCTGTATAATAGCTTTTATTATTCCAATTACTTCTACTACTGTTAGTACTGATCTAACTAATAATGCTAGCCATATTACTACAAATATTATGTTACTTTTCTTTTCTACTATTGTGAATTCCAAAGTTTGATTACTACTAGAAGTGAAGATAAAAAAAAGACTACACCAGATAATACATATATTTTTCATTACTACAATTATTGTACTATTAATAAAATTGATCCAACTACTAATGCTAGCAATATTACTACAATTACTATTTTACAATTACACCTGTTATTTCTAATGGGTATGTTGCTGTAGACACTACTATTCATGAAGGTGAAAATAGTATTGCGTTTTCTCCTCCTATTACTACTACAGGTCATATAATAATATTTTTGTAGCACTATGGTTACTGTTCCTACTATAAGTACTAAGGAAGGCAGAAATACTACTAATACTTCCCCCGGCCTTTCTATTAGGTCCCGTGATGTACTGAAACTCCTGGGCATTCGTTCCCAGCAGCCATCTCTAGTTTCAAAATGCCAAAAATAACCAGGGATGATTACCATTCTAAGGAAAATCACTAGACTTCAAGATCCCAGTCATCACTGGATCCCCTGAGCTCTTCCACAGCTAACCCACTGTATACTCCTCAAGCGTCATCCCTGCTAACTCGCTGGGTACCTAGCTTGGCACTCTGCTGAAGCTTTCCCACTTCTTCACCATCCAGGGCTGGTGAAAAGGATGCTCTTGTACTTCTTCAGCCTTCTATACACTGGCCTCTGATAATAATGAGCATCCCTTGCTGGTGACTATTGCTGGTGACTATTCCTCCCTTTACCTCTGGCCTTGATCATCACTTGCCCCTGGCGACAGGAGTGGTCATCTCTTATAGCAACTGTATCTCCCTCACCGCTGGCAACGATCCAGTTCCCCCATCCAGTGGAGCCTCTGCTTGAGTTTCCAGCCTGAAGCCCCAACCCTGCGCTGCTTCTCTCAAGCCTGGATAGGCCTCTAACCGCCTAGCAGCCGGGTGCTCCCAGGATAGGCCTTCTGGCCTAGCAATCCAGGGCCTTGTAACACACACACACACACACACACACACACACACACATATATATATATATATATATATATATATATATATATATATTGCCAAAAGTATTGGGACATCTGACTTGATGACACACATGAACTTTAATGGCATCCCAGTCTTAGTCCGTAGGGTTCAACATTGCGTTGGCCCCCCTTTTGCAGCTATAACAGCTTCAACTCTTCTAGGAAGGCTGTCCACAAGGTTTAGGAGTGTGTCTATGGGAATGTTTGACCATTCTTCCAGAAGCGCATTTTCTTGCCATCTCCGCTGTAATTTATCCAAAAGGTGTTCTATCGGGTTGAGGTCAGGACTCTGTGCAGGCCAGTCAAATTCCTCCACCCCAAAGTCACTCATCCATGCCTTTATGGACCTTGCTTTGTGCACTGGTGATGCCTTAAGGTTTAAATTCACTGGAACTAAGGGGCCAAGCCCAACCCCTGAAAAACAACCCCACACCATAATCCCCCCCCCCCCCCCTCCACCAAATGATTTGGACCAGTGCAAAAAGCAAGGTCCATAAAGACATGGATGAGTGAGTTTAGGGTGGAGGAACTTGACTGGCCTGCTGTGTTGCATTTGATATAAATATGATTTTACTATAATGCCGCGTACACACGACCAGACTTTTCAACATCAAAAGTCCGACGGAACAATTCTGGCAGACCATTCGATCGTGTGTGGGCTGCAGCGGACTTTTGATTTGCAAAAGTCTGACAGACTTTGGAAATGGAACATGTTTCAAATTTTTCCGCCAGAACTCCGCCGGACCCAGTTCCTACCGAGAAATCTGCTCATGTGTATGCTAGTTCGACGGACAAAAACCGACGCGAGGGCAGCTATTGGCTACTGGCTATGAACTTCCTTATTCTAGTCCAGTCGTACGTCATCACGTTCAAATCCGTCGGACTTTGGTGTGATTGTGTGTGGCCAAGTCCGTTCATTCGGAAAGTCCGTCAGAACTCTGTCAGAACTCCGTCGAAAGTCTGTTGGACCTAAGTCCGGTCGTGTGTACGTGGGATAAGACCCATAGCGTTCTAGTTTTACAGACAAAGAACTTCTCAAAGAAATGCTGTTGGATACAATTGGGAATGTAGATACCATTGTATTCAATTGACAGGCTATTGTCTCTATAGCGACATTAAACAGGTAAGAGAAGGTCTCTCAAACTGAAAGTATGACTTGTAGTTGATTGTTATGGAAAAACAACCTGAGCTATATAAAGGTTGCCAGGCATAAACTGAAACCACTCAACATGGATTAACACCAAAAGCCACTCATCATGCATTGGAACCAAGGGCACTCAAATCTGTCCCAGCCAAGAAGAAGGTATCTGATCTCCAGAAGCAACGGAGATCATGAACACACAGTAACCGGAGTTAAAGTGATGTTGTCACCAAAAAATAAAAATAGTGTTTAAAATTCTTTAAAAAAATAAATAAATAAATAATTGGGGGAAAAAAATGTACTCACTTCTAAATACCTGTTGCTAGGGGGTCCCTCGTAGTCTGCATCCTTCATTGCCTGGGCTGGTGACATCACTTCCCCTCGCGCCGCACAGTCATCTGGGACCTGTCACGTGTCCCAGATGACTGTGCAGTGTATCACGGCACCCTGCTTTGCCCGCGCATGCGCAGTGGGTGCCCACAGTACGAATGACAGCGCCGTGAGCGGAGCGGGGAGCGAGGGGGGGCTTCGTTCCTCCGCATCGCTGGACCCTGGGACAGGTAAGTGTCCGATTATTAAAAGTCAGCAGCTGCAGTATTTGTAGCTGCTGACTTCTAATTTTTTTTTTAGGGGCACCCCACTTTAACCACTTAACAACCGGCCCATAGCCGAATGACGCGCGCACTCGAGAGCATCCGTGACCGCCGGGTCCACAGGACCCGGTGCATCACGGATCACGGTAAACGGCCGCTCATCGAGGCCGTTTACCACATGATCGCTCCGTCAAATGACCGAGTGATCACTTGTAAACAAACCAGCGTCCTGTTACGACGCCGGTTCCTCCCTCCCCCTCTCTGTACCGATCGGTACAGCGAAGGGGAAGAGATCGGTGTCAGCAACGCTGTGGGCTGCATCTGCAGAGCCCACATCGCCGCTCACCGAAATTTAACCCCTCAATTCCCTGCCAATGCTCTGCAATACCAGCCAATACTCTGCAATGCCAGCTAATACTCTGCAATGCCCACCAATACTCTGCAATGCCAGCTAATACTCTGCAATACCCACCAATACTCTGCAATACCCACCAATACTCTGCAATACCCGCTAATACTCTGCAATACCCACCAATACTCTGCAATAGCCGCTAATGCTCTGCAATAGCCGCTAATACTCTGCAATGCCAGCTAATACTCTGCAATACCAGACAATACTCTGCAATACCCGCTAATACTCTGCAATACCCGCTTATACACTGCAATGCCAGCTAATACTCTGCAATACCCACCAATACTCTGCAATACCCACCAATACTCTGCAATACCCGCTAATACTCTGCAATACCAGTCAATACTCTGCAATACCAGCCAATACTCTGCAATGCCAGCTAATACTCTACAATGCCAGCTAATACTCTGCAATACCCATCAATATTCTGCAATACCAGCCAATACTCTGAAATGCCAGCCAATACTCTGCAATGCCAGCTAATACTCTGCAATACCCGCCAATACTCTGCAATACTCTGCAATACCCGCTAATACTCTGCAATACCTGCCAATACTCTGCAATACCAGGCAATACTCTGCAGTACCCGCCAATACTCTGCAGTATCCGCCAATACTCTGCAGTACAATTCCAGCAAATACTCTGCAATACCCTGCCATAAATTGCCATACTCGGAGATACCCAGCCATACTCGGAGATACCCAGCCATACCCAGCCATACTCGGTGATACCCTGCAATACCCAGCCATAGACATCCCCCCCTCCTGCCACCCTCCGGTGCTTCTACCGACTCGCCAATACGATCAAAGCCAGAATCTTTTTTTTAATTTTTTTTCATTTCAGGCTTCCCAGCTTAGAGGTGAGATGTGGGGTCTTATTGACCCCATATCTCACTGTAAAGAGGACCTGTCATGCCATATTCCTATTACAAGGGATGTTTACATTCCTTGTAATAGGAATAAAAGTGATCAAAAAATGTATTTTTGGGGAAAAAAATGTCAAACTAAAATAAATAAAGTAAAATGAACAATAAGAATTTTTTTTTTTTAAAGCGCCCTTGTCCCCATCTGCTCGCATGCAGAAGCGAACGCATACGTAAGTCCCGCCCACATATGAAAACTGTGTTCAAACCACACATGTGAGGTATCGCTGCGAACGTTAGAGCGAGAGCAATAATTAAAGCCCTAGACCTCCTCTGTAACTCAAAACATGTAACCAGTAAAAAAAATTAAAGCGTCGCATATGGGGATTTTTAAGTAGCGACGTTTGGCGCCATTCCACGAGCATGTGCAATTTTGAAGAGTGACATGTTAGGTATCTATTTACTCAGTGTAACTTCATCTTTCACATTATGCAAAAATTGGGCTAACTTTACTGTGTTTTTTTTAAGCACAAAATAGTTTTTTTTCCAAACAAAAAGCATTCGAAAAATTGCTGCGCAAATACCGTGCGAGATAAAAAGTTGCAACGACCACCATTGTATTCTCCAGGGTGTTTGCTAAAAAAACATATATAATGTTTTGGGATTCTATGTAATTTTCTAGCAAATAAATTATGATTTTTACATGTAGGAGAGAAATGTCAGAATTGTCCTGGGTGCTCCAGAACGCCTGATGGCGCTCCATGCATGTTGGGCCTCTGTATGTGGCCACACTGTGTAAAAGTCTCACACATGTGGTATCGCCGTACTCGGGAGTAATAGCAGAATGTGTTTTGGGGTGTAATTTGTGGTATGCATATGCTGTGTGTGAGAAATAAACTGATAATATGACAATTTTGTGAAAAAAAAAAATCTTGATTTTGCAAAGAATTGTGGGAAAAAATGACAACTTCAAAAAACTCATCATGCCTCTTACTAAATACCTTGGAATGTCTTCTTTCCAAAAAGGGGTCATTTGGGGGGTATTTGTACTTTTCTGGCATGTCAGGCTGCTTTCACACTGGGGCAGTATTCAGGCGTTACAGCGCTAAAAATAGCGCCTGTGTAGCGCTTGAAAAAAACCGGCCCCTTTCACTCCAGTGTGAAAGCCCTCTGGCTTTCACACTGGAGCGGTGCGCTGGCAGGACAGTGAAAAAAGTCCTGCTAGCCGCATCTTTGGAGCGGTGAAGGAGCGGTGTATTCACCGCTCCTAAACCGCTCCTACCCATTGAAATCAATGGGACAGCGCGGCAATACCGCCGGCATAGCGCCGATTTTAACCCTTTTTCGGCCGCTAGCGGGGGTTAAAACCACCCCGCTAGCGCCCGCAGACCGCCGCTAAAATGACGGTAAAGCGCCGCTAAAAATAGCGGCGCTTTACCACCGACGCCCGCACCGCCCCATTGTGAAAGGGGCCTTAGGGTCTCAAGAATTGAAATAGGCCGTCAGTACTTCAGGTGTGATCAATTTTCAGATATTGGCACCATAGCTTGTGGACTCTATAACTTTCACAAAGACCAAATAATATCCACCAATTTGTACTTATTTTTACTAAAGATATGTAGTAGTATAAATTTTGGCCAAAATTTATGAAGAAAAATTATTAATCTGCTAAATTTTATAACAGAAACGAAGAAAAATTCATTTTTTACAGAATATATATATATATATATATATATATAAAATATATATATATATATATATATATATATATATATATATATATATAAATAAATATATATATATATATATATGTATATGTAGCGGCGGGCTCCTGAAGAGCACGCGTTATGTTTTTCAAATTCAAAACTTTACCCAAACTACAGTTTGGTTTTGGTCTATTTGCCTAAATTTGACTTCTGTGTCAGTCTGACCGGGCTGTGAGATGTTCAGCCTGGCCACAGGGGGGCACTGTCCCTGCTGGCAGGCATGGAACTATGGTCTGGTTGGGCATTTAATTTACTCTCTCTCTGAGTCAGGTCAGTGGGAGTGGCCCTCTCGCTCTGCCCTCTGGGAGAGGGTATTAAAGATGCGGACGTCACGTGGTTTGTGGTTCCGGTCCAGTATGCTGTGCTGACTACATGGTCCTGGTCCTCCTGACCATCCCCCAGGAAGGCTATGGCCTGGGGTGCGGATCCACCTGACTTTAATGCCTTGGGGCTGGCTAGCCCAAGGCAAGGGAACTAAGGAAGGATTCCAAGGTGGTTGGGTGCCGTCTCCGGTTCAGGAGAGACCCAGTGTACTTCGAGCATTCCAGGAGAGGACTCTATAGAAGAACACCACATACAGGTTGGTTTTCTTAACAACAGCCTGGAAGGGCTGAAGTAACTGAAAGAATCCGGTCTTTTGGATATTGCCAAGTGGGCTGAAAGATCCAGGTATCCTACAAGTGTTCTACAGCTTAGTTTCCTTACATGTTCTGCAACAACATCTGTGACAAAGACTTTGTTCCTGAGTAAGCACCTTGTTGGCTGCTACTCCTTGTGAGAGAGGGACTGTCCAACCTGAGTGTTCATCCAGCTGCGAATGGCTATTCTCTGGATGCAGTCAATGTAAGCAAGTTCCTTAACCACTTAAGCCCCGGACCATTTTGCTGGCTTAAGACCAGACCACTTTTTGCGATTCGCCACTGCGCTGCTTTAACTGACAATTGCGTAGTCATGCGACGTGGCTCCAAAACAAAATTGACATCCTTTTTTTCCCACAAATAGAGCTTTCTTTTGGTGGTATTTGATCACCCCTGCGATTTTTATTTTTTGCGCTATAAGCAAAAATAGAGCGACAATTTTGAAAAAACTCATTATTTTTTACATTTTGTTATAAAAAATATCCCCCAAAAATATATAAAAAAATTTTTTTCCCTCAGTTTAGGTCAATACATATTCTTCTACATATTTTTGGTAAAGAAAATCGCAATAAGCGATTATTGATTGGTTTGCGCAAAAGTTATAGCGTTTACAAAATAGGGGACAGTTTTATGGCATTTTTATTAATAATTATTTTTTTACTAGTAATGGCAGCAATCAGCGATTTTTATTGTGACTGTGACATTATGGCGGACACATCGGACATTTTTGACACATTTTTGGGACCATTGTCATTTATACAGCAATCACTGCTATACAAAAGCAGTGATTCCTGTGTAAATGACATTGGCAATGAAGGGGTTAACCAGTGGGTGGCAGTGTAGGGGTTAAGTGTTTCTAGGAGCGTGTTACTAACTGTGGGGGGCTGGGCTTTCTTTTTGTGAACACTGATCTCTGCTCCAATCACATGGAGCAGAGATCAGCATCACTTGTTGCTAGGCAGAACTGGGAGATTCTGTTTACAACGGCATCTCCTAGTTCAGCCGTCTGCGGAACCCGCGACCGGACTCACTGGGGTCTCGACCGGCACGCGAGCGTGCCGCCACCGGCTCGCTCGCGATGGCAGGGCAAAAAATTTAAAGGGATGTACAGGTACGCCCATTTGCCTGCCCGTGCTATTCTGCCGACGTACATCGGCGTGCGCCAGTCGGGAAGTGGTTAACGTTTATAGACTTTGACATTGAGAGTACCTGAACCTTCCTTTCTACCCCTAGACATATAACAAGAAGAAGCGGAAGGTAGCGGTAAGCCCAAAAATATTCAGCCGCTCCTTTTTGGGGGTAAGTGCTACATACTTATACATACTACATGCTTATAGCACAAAAAATAAAAATCGCAGGGGTGATCAAATACCACCAAAAGAAAGCTCTATTTGTGGGAAAAAAAGGATGTCAATTTTGTTTTGGAGCCACGTCGCATGACCACGCAATTGTCAGTTAAAGCAGCACAGTGGCGAATCGCAAAAAGTGGTCTGGTCTTAAGCCAGCAAAATTGTCCGGGGCTTAAGTGGTTAAGGAACTTGCTTACTTTGACTGCATCCAGAGAATAGCCATTCGCAGCTGGATGAACACTCAGGTTGGACAGTCCCTCTCTCACAAGGAGTAGCAGCCATCAAGGTGTTTACTCAGGAACAAAGTCTTTATCACAGACGTTGTTGCAGAACATGTAAGGAAACTAAGCTGTAGAACACTTGTAGGATACCTGGATCTTTCAGCCCACTTGGCAATATCCACAAGACCGAAATCTTTCAGTTACTTCAGCCCTTCCAGGCTGTTGTTAAGAAAACCAACCTGTATGTGGTGTTCTTCTAAAGAGTCCTCCCCTGGAATGCTCGAAGTACACTGGGTCTCTCCTGAACCGGAGACGGCACCCAACCACCTTGGAATCCTTCCTTAGTTCCCTTGCCTTGGGCTAGCCAGCCCCAAGGCATTAAAGTCAGGTGGATCCGCACCCCAGGCCATAGCCTTCCTGGGTAAATTAAATGCCCAACCAGACCATAGTTCCATGCCTGCCAGCAGGGACAGTGCCCCCCTGTGGCCAGGCTGAACATCTCACAGCCCGGTCAGACTGACACAGAAGTCAAATTTAGGCACATAGACCAAAACCAAACTGTAGTTCGGGTAAAGTTTTGAATTTGAAAAACATAACGCGTGCTCTTCAGGAGCCCACCGCTTATATATATATATATATATATATATATATATATATATATATATATTTATTTATATGTATATATATATATATATATATATATATATATATATATATATATATATTAAAAACATACACACATGGCAATACATTGTAAAATGCCTGTTAAAGGGACCTAAGAGATCCAAAAAGATTGCCTTTTTAATGAGGAACTTCAATCCTCTGGGTTATTTTGTTCTTAATCCCTTCTTACCTGGTCTGTTGGGTTGAGGTATAATAGCCCCACAAATCCAATGCTGTCATGTGGTCATCTGCTGAAACCTGCCCCACTCTGGGTCATTCTTTGCCATCCTCCTTGTGACATCATCAGGAGGCTGCTTGTCTCTTAATGGTACTAGCAGTTGGCCTCCTGATGATGCCCATGTCATATGTATCCCAGGAAACTTCGGGGGTATGTTGAACACACTGTACTTGCTCAATGTAGTATTATCAGGAGGCCAGCTGGTAGGACCTTTAAGAGACAGGCAGCCTCCTGATGATGTCTGGCTTTGGGTGAGAGGGACATCAATCTGTTTAGGCAAGAAAACTGAAAACCCACCTACATTTATTTATTTTTTCTTGATATTTGTGCAATGACCTAAAGATATAAAGGTTTGCATTTAAACTTATTGATGGCTAACACAGTACAAGAACCTACAACTGCAATGAATCTATTGAACGCAGTCATGCCTTGAAGGTAGCTGCATACTACTTAAAGGTACAACACACAGTAGTGATGTAGGGGCTGGCAGATGAAACCACAAGGCTTGTCAGGGAAAGCAGCCACCCAACACACCTAAAAGGGATTTGTATGTAAAAAATATATAGCTCTTCCCAATTAAATGGTGGGCCTTGGTGACCAAATCATATTCGTCTCTGATGTTCCCATAATGTAAAGCATACCTGTTACCCTCAAGATAGCAGACTCGTTTGGTAGCATATGACCAATTAGTGGCTTTGATGTCATTGTCCAGCCATTCCTTGAAGTGTTTGAAGCTGGCATCAGTCATCTGTACAACATAGATCTCTTTGAAAATATTGCTGGTTGAAAAGAGTTGGTAGATTATGGACGCGATACTGATATCAAGTACCTTGTCTCCTTTCAGCTGCCCTGTGGGGAAAAACAACAATAAAACCACAAACCTTTTACAGGTGAATTCTAGGCAGATTTAATAAAAACACAAATGCAGTTCTGTATTTATTTATATATAATTTACCATATTATTTTCATCTGTATGTATATAGTATACATATTACACACACACACACCATATATATATATATATATATATATATATATATATATATATATATATATATGTAGTGCTGGCTCCTGACAAGCATGAGCTATATATGTTTTTCAAAGTTAAATCTCCTGAAACCACAGTTGGGCTTTGGGGCTAATTTTACAAAATGTATGGTTTCAGTACCAGTCCAGCTGGGTTGCACTGGGTTCTCCTTGACCGCAGGTGTCGCTGTCACCGCCGGCAAGAGTGAGAACGCGGTCTAGCTGGGTGTATTAAATACAACGTTTCTTTCGGAACCAGCCCAGTGAGAGTGTTTTCCCGCCGTGCATTCTGGGAGGTTGTATTTAAGGTACTGACATCACGTGCTTCGGAGTTCTGTTCCAGAGAATATTTTCTGCCTGTTTGGTTCTGGTCCTCCTGACCAGCCCCCATGGCCCTCCTGGCCTCGGGTGCGGAACCATGCATTTCCTAGTCTCGGGCTGGCTAGCCCGAGGCAACGTAACTGCAGGGACAGGCCTGAATGGATTTCGGGGGGCCTGTTAATCCAAAGGTGGTCTGGTGCCATCTCATCTAAGGGAGAGGCCCAGCAACTGGAGAAGCATCCAGGGGAGGGCTCTTCAGGAGAAGGCCGTGCGCAGGGCTGGCTTCCCTGAAGGAACCTGGAGGCTTAGTTGAGGGACACTACATGGATCTACACTCATACGGTATTGCCGGATCGGCTGAGAGATACTGGTACCATATGATAGTTCTTTAAATTTGTCTAAGTCCCTCAGTAAGCTCAAGTCTGTGGCAGAGACTTTCACAAATATCCTACGCTCAAGTCTGTGGCAGAGACTTTCTCAAATACTCTACTCTCAAGTGTGTGCAGAGACTTTAGTTAACACCCTACTGGCTGCTAGGCCTAGTGAGAGGAGGTCTATCCGGGGGTTGTGGAATCCAGCTGTGAAACGGTTGCTATTCTCTGGATTTTTTCCTATAAGAGACTATTCAATTTTTGAAGTCTAAAGTACCTGAATTTACTCCTAACCCTCTACCCTAAACTGAGAGATTTTGTTTTGCTTCAAATAAATAACCCACAAGAAGATTCAATGTCAGTTTCCACATTTCTTTGGGCCATCTACCACGGGAATCCCTAGACAGAGAAGCGATTAAGAAGGTAATGGTAAGCCCAATAAAACCAGCAGCTCTTTAGGGGGTCAGTGCTATATATATATATATATATATATATATATATATATATATATATATATATATATAATCTCAATCATTAAATGTGTTTATACAATGCAAGCCGTAAATACGTAATTTTGACTCGGTATCAAGTCTCTTGCAGTCCATGTAGCAGAGATCAGACTACAAGAGGGAGAAACAGTAAAAGTAGCCAATTAGTTTTCTGCAGTGCTCGTGTACTAGCATATGCACTTAAAACAGAGAATGGTGAAAAAGCCCTAATAAAGAAACATGTTACAGTATTGTTTCTTACAAACATTAGAAAATTTGGTGTCTTTAGAAGCACACCCAGGTCTTTTTTAAATCAGTTTAATGATAAGAATCAGCTCATGTGAAAGACTATTTTTCAAGCCTTTACAGTAAAGAGCACCTACTATATGGATGATCCACCTGGACACCAAGGGACTACTCTATCACTGATTCATGCAATTTTATTTTCCTTAGGTTGATCCACATTTCAGGTGTAGTGATGGATGAACTTCTGACGGGACATTTCGCGAACGCGATCCGCGAACGCGCCCAAATGTTCGCGAACCTCAGGTTCGCGGCGGACCCCATTCACTTTAATGGCAGGCGAACCTTAAAAACCTTCAGGTCATATTTTCAGCCACAAAATACTTACTAGCTGTGCACATATAGTCCCACAACATGGACACTGACATACCAGAAGTATTAAGTGAATCTGGGATCAACAACGACAAGCATTCTTTTTTTTAATCTGTGAAATTTTGTCAATTCAGGAGCGCATGAAGGCCATGGAGGAGAGGCAAGGTCAGGCCAGGCTATGAAGGGGGTGCAGGAGATGATCAGTGCCACAGTCAGGGCAGCGCAGTCCTGTGCCAGTGTCCCAGTGTGCCAAACTGTGCTTGAGCCCCTGACCCCTCCCTCTGCTCGGCCCTTACCCCCACCTATGCAGGGCTCCACTGCAGTGGTCTGGAGGTGCCAGTCCAGTGCTGATCCTCAGCCATGGTGCTGGCACTGCCTGCTGATTGGCTTCTCCGCTGCTATCTCCCTCACTGTCTGACACCATCACTGAGATAAAACACTGACACCAGCACCGCGATAGAGACTGAGCACTGACACCAGCACCGAGATAGAGAGCACTAACGCCAGCTCCGAGATAGAGAGCGCTAACACCAGCATTGTGATAGAGAGCACTGACACCAGCACCGTGATAGAGAGCACTGACACCAGCACCAAGATAGAGAGCACTGTCACCAGCACCGAGATAGAGAGCACTGACACCACACCAGCACCGTGATAGAGAGCACTGACACCAGCACCATGATAGAAAGCACTGACACCAGCACTGAGATAAAGAGCACTGACACCAGCACAGAGATAGAGAGCACTGCCACCACACCAGAACCATGATAGAGAGCACTGACACCAGCACCGTGATAGAGAGCACTGACACCAGCACCGCGATAGAGAGCACTGACACCAGCATCGTGATAGAGAGCACTGACACCACACCAGCACCGTGATAGAGAGCACTGACACCAACACTGATACCAGCAACTCACTGCGAGACCCAAAAATATGACACTGCTCAACCTCTTCAAACAGGAGGGTACGGGCATATAGTACGGTGTGGTTTTTTTGTACAAGTGAGCCAAAGGTAGAAAAAAGGTCTGTGTGCTAGATTATATAAATCATTTATAGAGTTATGCATATACATGGTCTACTGGTCACATGTGTTGAATTCCTCTGAGATCCATGCCTCATTCATTTTTATAAATGTGAGGTAGTCAACATTGTCGTGAGCTAGGCGAGTACGCTTATCGGTCACAATCCCCCCTGCTGCGCTGAACGTTCTTTCGGACAGGACACTGGATGAGGGGCAAGCCAACAGTTCCATTGCAAATTGTGCAAACTCTGGCCAGAGGTCAAGCCTGCCCACCCAGTAGTCCAGGGGTTCATCACTTCTCAGAGCATCTACAGCGGCCGTTAACCCGATGTAGTCGGACACCTGTCAGTCTAGGCATTCCCTGATGCTGGATCCGGATGACACCTGTCGATGGGTCGGCTGAAAGAATGATCTCATATCAGAAGTGACCAACACATCTTCAAACCGCCCTCTTCTTGCAGGCGCTGTTGGATTGGTACCCGCAACTCTTTCTCTGGGAGTGGGAATTGCTCCTCTGCCAGCGCACGCAAAAGCAGAATGCAGCATTTCTCGAAGCAAGGCCTGGAAGTGCTCCATTCTGACAGCCCTCTGTGATGGTGGTAACATTTCCGCCATTTTGTGTTTGTACCAGGGGTCTAAGTACGTTGCCACCCAGTACTGGTCCTTGACCTTTACGCTTTTTATACGAGGGTCCCTGTTAAAACACTGGAGCATGAAGGCCCCCATTTGCATTAAACTGGAAGCAGTGTGGTGGCCTGGCTCCTGCTCATCATCCAGGATAATGTTGTCCTACTCATTCTCTTCCCCCCATCCACGGACAACAACAGGGATCCCAGAAAGTTTTAAAGCATGCTCTTCTTGCTCCTCCTCATCCGCCCCGGTACCATCCTCCTCTGACTCCTCTTCAGACTCCTGTTGTTGACTTGTCTCAGATAGAGTAGCCCCCCTGAGAATTCATCCAGCATTGCGACTTCCTCATCTTCCCGCTCCTGCTCCTCCACAGCTTGATCAATGACACAACGCAATGCATGCTCGATAAAGAAGGCATAAGGTACGATGTCACTGATGGCACCATGGCTGCGGCTGACCAGTTTGGTGATCTCATCAAATGGCCGCAGAAGTCTGCATGCGTCGCGCATGAGCAGTCACTGGCATATAGAAGGTTGAGTTCCATCATGTCGGGCAATCACAAATAAGACGTCTGACTGGCAGATTGTGTCGCCGCTGAATGTCAGCAAGGCGAGCCATGGCCGTGTAAGATCTTCTGAAATTGGCCGAGATTTTCCTTGCCTGCCACAAGACGTCGTGGACCCCAGGGTATTTGACAACGAATCGCTGCACGACCAAGTTTGCCATGCATGGCACGTGTGCAATTTTGCCCTGTTTCAATGTGCTAAGCAGATTGTCACCGTTGTCACACACCACTTTAACAACTGTCAAATTGAGCGGTGTTAGCCACTGATCTGCCTCTGAACACAAAGCTGAAAGGAGTGCAGGCCCAGTGTGGCTCTTGGCTTCCAGGCACAACAGATGCAGCACAGCATGGCAACGTCTCACCTGGCATGTCGAATAGGTTCTGGGGATCTTGGGCGGCGCAGAGGAAGAGACGCTAGCAGCGGAAAAGGAGGAGTCAGCCCGGGAGGAGGATGGAGTAAGAGGAGGAGAAGAGAAGAGAAGAGGCAGGCCTGCATGCAGGCCTGCATGCAATCCGTGGCGATAAAACCAAATCTACAAGGGTGCCACGGGTTACATGCTTGACGGCCTTCAGAAGGTTCACCCAGTGGGCAGTAAACGTTATATACCTTCCCTTTCCATGTTTGCTAGACCACGTGTCTGTGGTCAGATGTATCTTGGCACCGACACCGTGTGCCAGAGATACATTCACTTGCCGTTGAACATGGCCATATAGCTCTGGGATGCCCTTCTGTGAGAAATACTTCCTTCCTGGGACCTTCCATTGTTGTGTTCCAATGGTTATAAATTTTCAAAAGGCCTCCAAGTCCACCAGTTTATATGGCAGTAGTTGGCGGGCTATGAGTTCTGACAAGCCCGCGGTCAACCGTTGGGCAAGAGGGTTATCCGGCATCATCATTTTTTTACACTCGAACATTTGGCCCACGGAAGCCTGCCTTTTCCCAGAAAAACGTTAGGACGGCATGATGGAAGTTGGAGTGGAGGACAATTCTGAGGAGAGAGGAGAAGGAGAAGTAGAAGAGTCTGGACGGTTAGAGCCTGGAGTGTGGCTTTGTGGGTTCCATTGCTCCCACTGGGCTCGGTGATGGCTGCTCATGTGCCTTCTTAAGGCGGTCGTCCCTAGGTGCGTGTTGGGCTTACCGCGTCTTATGCTCTGACTGCAAAGGCTGCAGATGGCAACACTATTGTCAGCAGCGGACACGTTAAAAAAAGCCCAGACTGCGGAGCCATGTGCGCCCTGGGAGCGCCAGATGTGACCGTACATGGTCGATGACTCGCTCCTGATACATTAGCAGTCTGGTTTGTCCCTCCTGTGCAATGTAAGTCCCGCCTGCTTCTCCTCCCTATCTGCTGGTCCATATCTCCCTCTGAACTCCCCTCCTCTTCCTCTCTTGTGGGCACCCACGTGACATCCCTAGACACGTAATCATCGACGTCACCTTCCCCGCCGCTATAATTAGAGATCTCAGAGTAGGCGGCAACAGCGGGGACCAACCTCCTTGGGCTGATCTGGGTACTGTCGTCAGACTGCTGAGTGGCGGTTGTTGCTACCTCCTCTTCCTGATCCAATGCCAAGAGTGGCTTCACATCAGAAATGTCTTGTGATGGATCGGAAAATAATTCCTGTGACTCAAGCGGAGAGTATATGGTGGTGGTGGTGTTGGTGGTAGTGTCTTTGGGGGTGCACACAGCAGAGAATGAAGAAGAGGGTGCAGATTGAGAGGATGAGGAGGGTGCAGAAGAGCAAGGCTGAGTGAGCCACTCAACCAAATCTGGTGTGTCCTTTGACGTAAGCAAACGCACCTTCTGCAATTTCCCACTTTGGCTCAAGTCTGTTGCTCCTGCCCTACCCCTACCACCGCTGCGGAAGGGCCTGCCTCTTCCACTGCCTGTCATTTTTTAAATGACCCTGTGACAAAAGTCTCTAGAGAAGTCCAGTATATACGGAAGAAGGTATATAACACCCCGCTTCAATCTGTCGTTTTTGGGGGCCATTAGTCTATCACACCAGTTATAATACCTTTTTTCTAATTGCGTTTGTCACTCTTTGTAGTATCGCTGCAGAACCGCTCAGCAGTCACAATGCTGCACAGTGGAAATGCACTATACTATGCTTTTTATATTTGAAAGTATTTTATACGTGTATTATACCCCTATATACTGCACACCAAATAGTACACCTATACCAGTCCATAAAAGGACGTTTGTGGACCTAATAGTATCTAGCTAGTGAATTACAGACTGTCCCTGCTCCAAACAGCAAACTCTATCCCTACACTGAGAAAAGACAGCTGCAGAATCGGTCACTTCAGCACTGCAGTGCACTATAATATGCTTTCTATATTTCAAAAAGAAAGTATATTATAAGTGTATTACAACCCTATGTACTGTACACCTATACAAGTCCTTAAAGGGATGTTTGTGGACCTAATAGTAGCTAGCTAGTAGCTAGTGAATTACAGACTGTCCCTGCTCCAAACAGCAAACTTTATCCCTAAACTGAGAAACGTCAGCTGCAGAATCGGTCAGCACTGCAGTGCATTATAATATGCTTTCTATATTTGAAAGAAAGTATATTATAAGTGTATTACAACCCTATATACTGTACACCTATACCAGTACTTAAAAGGACGTTTGTGGACCTAATAGTAGCTAGCTAGTAGCTAATGAATTACAGACTGTCCCTGCTCCAAACACCAAACTGTCCCTATACTGAGAAACGTCAGCTGCAGAATCGGTCAGCACTGCAGTGCATTATAATATGCTTTCTATATTTGAAAGAAAGTATGTTATAAGTGTATTACAACCCTATATACTGTACACCTATACCAGTCCTTAAAAGGACTTTTGTGGACCTAATAGTAATAGCTAGTGATTACAGACTGACTGTCCCTGCTCCACACAGCGTCCTTTCCCTACACTGACAAAAGACAGAATGTAAAATGGCCGCTAGATCAGGTCTATTTAAAAGGTAGGGGGTATGTCCATGTGCTGAAATGTCTCAATTGGCTGTCCTGTACCCCATGATGTATGTGTCATGGGTCAAAGTTCTTCACAATGTAAACGAATATGTCCGCCGCAAACAGCGCCAGAAGTCCGCCGGTTTGGCGAATCGCGAACGAGCAAAGTTCGCCGTGAACCGACCGCCGGGTGAACCGCAAGGCCATCTCTATTCAGGTGTTGGTGGGGTGGTTGATGATGGGATATTCACGGAATCCCCCCCATTCCTCCTTCTAGCACAAATCCTCCCCCCCCCATTCCTCCTTCTAGCACAAATCCTCCCCCTCCATTCCTCCTTCTAGCACAAATCTCTCCCTTCATTCCTCTTACCAGCACAAACCCCCCTCATTCCTATTTCTATTACAAATTCCCCTCCTTCTCCCCCATTACCTTTTCCAGCATAAACAACCCCCATCACCCTCTTCTACAAGCCCCCTTCCTTCTGGGGGGGGGGGGATTATTAAGCCATGTACCGTTCAAACGAAGAACGATCCTTCTGCTGTATGGAGGAGCGCTCCACTGACAGGATGGGAGAGAGCACAGAGAGCCCGCACCTTCTCCTGACTGTCTAGCACAAATCTCCCCATCCATTCCTCCATCTAGCACAAATCTTCCCATCCATTCCTCCTCCTAGCACAAATCTCCCCATCCATCCCTCCTTCTAGCACAAATCTCCACATCCATTCCTCCTTCTAGCACAAATCTCCCCATCCATTCCTCCTTTTAGCACAAATCTCCCCATCCATTCCTCCTTCTAGCACAAATCTCTCCCTTCATTCCTCTTACTAGCACAAACCCCCCTCATTCCTATTTCTATTACAAATTCCCCTCCTTCTCCCCCATTACCTTTTCCAGCATAAACAACCCCCATCACCCTCTTCTACAAGCCCCCTTCCTTCTGGGGGGGGGGGGGGGTTATTAAGCCATGTACCGTTCAAACGAAGAACGATCCTTCTGCTGTATGGAGGAGCGCTCCACTGACAGGATGGGAGAGAGCACAGAGAGCCCGCACCTTCTCCTGACTGTCTAGCACAAATCTCCCCATCCATTCCTCCATCTAGCACAAATCTTCCCATCCATTCCTCCTCCTAGCACAAATCTCCCCATCCATCCCTCCTTCTAGCACAAATCTCCACATCCATTCCTCCTTCTAGCGCAAATCTCCCCATCCATTCCTCCTTTTAGCACAAATCTCCCCATCCATTCCTCCTTCTAGCACAAATCTCCCCATCCATTCCTGATTCTAGCACAAATCTCCTCATCCATTCCTCTTAGTACAAATCTCCCCTTCATTCCTCCTTCTAGCACAACTCCCCCCCCATTCCTCCTTCTAGCACAAATCTCCCCATCCATTCCTCCTTCTAGCACAAATCTCCCCATCCATTCATCCTTCTAGCATAAATCTCCCAATCCATTCCTCCTTTTAGCACAAATCTCCCAATCAATTCCTCCTTCTAGCACAAATCCCCCGCCATTCCTCCTAGCACAAATCCCCTCCATTCCTCCTTCTAGCACAAATCGCCCCTTCATTCCTCCTTCTAGCACAACTCCCTCCCCCCCCATTCCTCCTTCTAGCACAAATCTTCCCATCCATTCCTCCTTTTAGCACAAATCTCCCAATCAATTCCTCCTTCTAGCACAAATCCCCCGCCATTCCTCCTAGCACAAATCCCCTCCATTCCTCCTTCTAGCACAAATCGCCCCTTCATTCCTCCTTCTAGCACAACTCCCTCCCCCCCCATTCCTTCTTCTACCACAAATTCCCCTCCCCCCATTACCCTTTCCAGAATAAACAGCCCCCCATCACCCTCTTCCACAAGCCCCCACCTTCTAATCTTAGAGGATTATAGGAGTAGTAAGGAGGTGCAGAATGTGGGAAGGGAAGGGGGGGTTATTAAGCTGTGTACTCCACTGACAGGATGGGGGAGAGCACAGAGAGCCCGCACCTCCTCCCGGCTGTCTCCTCTTTGCTGCTGACACTTCTCCTTTCCGCGCCTCGAGTGCAGGGATTGGGGAAAAGCTCAGCGACCACAATGTCCATGGAGGGGGCTACAACTGAAATCTAGGGGGGCCCTCTAGCACCCCCATAGATTTGGCCATAGAGTGCATCTTCTGCCTCCCGTGGGACAGGAGCTGGCCGGACAGCACATGGAGGAGGGAGACTCCACTGCTCAGTGCAACAGGCACCGCACTTGGTGGCATATGGCAGTACAGTATCTAAACACAGAGCCCCTCCTGTTCTCTGCCTCAGCACCAAGCCAGGGAGAGCCTGGATCCAGCGCTCTGTGTGGCCGGGAGTAACAGCTGGAGGAGCCAGGATCAGGGTTGCCAAACTCCCATATGATTTTTTACTGACAAAACATGGGAAGTTTACTGGCAGAGCACATTTTTTACTGGCAACCTGAGAAATTACAGAACTCCTATTGAAAACTAACACGGTGAATATTTTAACAGTATAAACATGATATGGAAACACTGACAATACCTATAACAAAGTAATTTGCTTGAGTTACACTTAAAAAGTCGACACAGCATGAAATTATCAGCCCCTGATATTTATTGGCAGTTGTAACAAAATCACAGATTTTTACAAACTGTCACTAAATTTGCTGGCGGTTGGCAACCCTGGCGAGGATGTGGGAGGAGACAAGGCTGGTTGGCTGTTAGGACATGCAGCCCGACGGCCCCGGCCCACCAGGCAAATGCCCTGTCTGCCCTATGGTCAATCCTGGCCTCAGTCAACAGAAAGAAATGGTATTTAGAAGATCTCCTTTTTTTCTTATCAATTTTACCAATTCACAGCTATTTTTACAGGCTTTCTATGAAACTGTGGATGGTTGGGAGCCCTCAGTGCTGACCATTTGGCCACTGTGCTTCCTTAGCTGAGCTTTTATGCATTGGTAGTCTATACATTACATTACCTGTGGAAGCCATCTCATGGATGATCATTACATTAATTGTGGAAGCCATCCCATGGATGATCATTACATTACCTGTGGAAGCCATCTCAAGGATGATCATTACATTACCTGTGGAAGCCATCTCATGGATGATCATTACATTAACTGTGGAAGCCATCTCATGGATGATCATTACATTACCTGTGGAAGCCATTTCATGGATGATCATTACATTACCTGTGGAAGCCATCTCATGGATGATCATTACATTACCTGTGGAAGCCATCTCATGGATGAATATTACATTACCTGTGGAAGCCATCTCATGGATGAATATTACATTACCTGTGGAAGCCATCTCATGGATGAATATTACATTACCTGTGGAAGCCATCTCATGAATGATCATTACATAACCTGTGGAAGCCATCTCATGGATGATCATTACATTACCTATGGAAGCCATCTCATGGATGATCATTACATTATCTATGGAAGCCATCTCATGGATGATCATTACATTACCTGTGGATGCCATCTCATGGATGATCATTACATTACCTATGGAAGCCATCTCATGGATGATCATTACATTACCTGTGGAAGCCATCTCATGGATGATCATTACATTACCTGTGGAAGCCATCTCATGGATGATCATTACATTACCTATGGAAGCCATCTCATGGATGATCATTACATTACCTATGGAAGCCATCTCATGGATGATCATTACATTACCTGTGGAAGCCATCTCATGGATGATCATTACATTACCTATGGAAGCCATCTCATGGATGATCATTACATTACCTGTGGAAGCCATCTCATGGATGATCCTTATAGGAAAGCCCATGCTTTCTTCGATTATACTGATATTCCCATGGGAAAAATGATTATTAACAAATTCCTTGGCATCTAAATCATCATCGTGATAATGCTTGTGTATGGTCTCCGACATTTTCTACACGGGATCTTCGCTTGTTAGGTGTACTACTCCTTCATATGATCGTCACCCTTTATATATCTGTGGAAAATAAAAGTTTCAGTTCAATCACAAACATCACACGTCTTGTGTCAATATTGTGGTATTTGACAGCTGAGACAAATAAAAACATCAACATGAACAGGACCAGCCTTGAGATATTTAGCACCCTGTAAAAAATTTAGCACCTTCAACATATGTTAAAAAGAGGAAGAAAAACCTCGCCCTACCCCACTCTTCCTATCTCAGCGCTATGGAGTATCAGATAACTTCAGCAAAGGTAATAATGTAGATAAAAACTAGATGAAAGATCCCTCAATCAGCAGCCACTTAAAGTGGTTGTAAACCCTTACAACACACTTTGACCTACAGGTAAGCCTAGATTAAGACTTACCTGTAGGTCCAAGAAATATCTCCTAAACCTACACGGTTTAGGAGATATTTGCCGAAAGACAGGCACTGCTGTCTACGGCGCATGCGCCGTAGACAGCGGCGCGCAGGCCCACTGAGCGCGGCACCTGTCAACGCCGATATGCCGCACGTGGCGGCTCCCGTGCACATGCGCGGGAGTAACGTCATTGCGGCTTCGCCGAATGACAGCGGCGGAGCAGCGAGACCCCACCAAGAAGATGGATGCGCCGGACTACAGGGGACAGTGGTGACAACGCTGGCTCCTGGTTCAGGTAAGTGACACATAATGGGTTACTATGCGATGCATAGTAGTCCATTATGCTTTACCTTTGCAGGGAATGAAAGAGGAAGTAAACTCATCAGGGTTTACTTCCTCTTTAAAACAAATAATACATATAAACAATAGATGAAAAATCTGAAACCATTAGACAGTAGAAAATAAAAATCAAAGCGGCGCTCCCATCAGTTAATGAACAAACTGACTGGCTAGTATATGGTAACAAATACGCAACAATGGGTATAACAGGTGGATGTGTACAAACAGTATCTAGAGGACACAGATGGAGTTTAAAGCTGATAATTGATGAGTGCACCTTTCATCAAAATTCTTTCTTCCACCACGTGCTCAACACACCCCCAAGGGGTTTAAACTCACAAGAGCCCGAAGGTTATCAGACCTCAATCAGCATCCTGCAATATGTTCAATCCAGATATCTTTATAGGGACCTCCGACATCCAAGGACATAGGAAGGATTGGCTCCACATAGTCCAATTCCGTTTCACCATTTATTAAGTAACTCAATAAAATCCAATATTCGATGACACTATGTATGTTCAAAAGTAGTCATATAGCTCAAGGTCGGTATTATGTGAGCTTAAGACAATTCACTTTTCCCAAAAGCTAAAGGAACCGAGTGTGCTTCGGTGGAGATCGGGATGATCTCGGCGTTCAGCACCTCCTTCCGGTTCAGCTCTCTGGGTCCTGGCTAACCCCCTATAAGAGGGCTACGCTAACCCTAACCTTAAAGGGGAGTTCCACACAAAATTGGAACTTCAGCTTTTACGTTTTCTTCCCCCTCCGGTGTCACATTTGGCACCTTTCAGGGGGGAGGGGGGGAGCAGATACCTGTCTAATACAGGTATTTGCTCCCACTTCCGGAGGTAGATCGCCGCAGATTCTGCGGCGATCTACGCCATGTCCGGCCCCTCCTCTGTCACTGCCCCCTGCTGTCTTCTGGGAGACACAAAGGTCCCAGAAGACAGCAGGAACCAGTGAGGAAGTGCAGCGTGACTCACACAAGGCTTCACTTCCCGATTCCCTTACTGAAGATGCTGGTGCCTCCACCCGGACCTGAGGGATGGGTCGGCACCCTTTCTCTTCTGTCACTAGGTGGCACTATGCTAGTGACATTAGATAAGATAGGGGCTTTGCAAGCTCAGACATGAATGGATGGGGTGTCTCAGCCAATGAGCAGTGATGTTCTTTGGTCCCTTGGCCTGCTGAGAGATCCTATTTATTTGGGTGGAGTTAAGTGATCAGGGTTCTGTGCCACCTGTGCCGTCTGGGTGGACATGTGTTGTGCTGCCTCAGCCTGATAGGCCAGAAACCTAAGGCCTATCCTGGGGACATTTAGCTGCTAATCTGCCTGAAGGCCTTTCCAGGAGCAGTGTAGGTTTAGTACTGCTGGCTTTTAGTCCAACCAGAAGTAGCAGCTCAGATGGGGAACCAGATGTGGTTTGAGGTAGAAGGGGAAGCTGTCGCCACTAAGGGACCATCCACCTCATTACTGGAGATCACTGTGAGTAAGCAGAAGCCAGTACCAGAGCAATCTTCATACCAGCCGGGGACAAGGAAGAAGTGTGAAAACTTTAGCGAGTGCCAGGTGAGGGACTCAGCAAAACAGCAGAGGTGATGCTTGCAGAGCATCAGTGTGTGCCAAGCCAGGGACCTAGCAGGTCAACAGGGGTGGCGCTTGAACAATATCTGTGAGTGCCAAGCCAGGGACCCAGCAGGGAAGCGGGGGTGATGCTGAGGAAGATACTGAGTGCTAAAAGTGGAAGAGCTCAGGGGATCCAGTGACAATTGGATCCAAAGTCGAGTGAAAGACTAGGAGTTTGTTGAGTAAAGACCCACAGTGAGTGACTGTGAAGTAAGAGGAAAACTGTTTGTGTTGCCAATAGTTAAATACAACTACCATTAGTAATTACTACAAGATTGTTGCTATAGGAGACAGCGCCCCTACCTATACAGAAGCAGTGTCCGGCTGGAGGCCTTCACCTGTATAGGTGTCTGCCTATAGCAGTCTCACATACTGCCAAGTATAATTGCATCTACTTAATAGTGTCCTGGCCCTAACCGTCTCTCACACAGTTCTATTCAAAAGACAATAAATCTCTTTGCATTTGTAGCAAAGTATTTAACCTCTTCCAGCTTAATGAGGACCTTCAAGGTCAAAGACAGCTGACATCCTTCAATATGTAGTGGGTTATGAGGCATAGTGGGTGCAAAGATGGTGTAAGTCATTGGGCATCAGACACTTCTTATATGCAAAAGAGGTTTTATTTCTTTTAACAGTCTTTTTATATTTTAAAGGGAAAGAGGGTTAGGGCCAGGACACCCTTAAGTAGTTGCAATCTCAATTAGCAGACTCCGAGACTTCAATAGGAGGACAGCCGTACAGAGAAAAAGACCCCAGCAAGGTGCCACTTCTGCACATGCAGGAATGCTGTCTCCTATGGAAACAGTACCTAAAGAGGAAGTAAACCCTGATGAGTTTACTTTCTCTTTCATTCCCTGCAAAGGTAAAGCATAATGGGCTACTATGCATCGCATAGTAGTCCATTATGTGTCACTTACCTGACACAGGAGCCAGCGATGTCACCACTGTCCCCTGTAGTCTGGCACATCCATCTTCTCGGTGGGTCTCGCTGCTCCGCCGCTGTCATTCGACGAAGCCGCAATGACGTCACTTCCGCGCATGCGCACGGGAGCCACCACACGTGGCATATTGCCGTTGACGGTGCCACGCTCAGTGCGCCTGCGCGCCGTTGTCTACGTGCCTGTCTTTCGGCAAATATCTCCTAAACCGTGTAGGTTTAGGAGACATTTCTTGTACCTATAGGTAAGCCTTAATCTAGGCTTACCTGTAGGTCAAAGTGTGTTGTAAGGGTTTACAACCACTTTAACAGTTCTCCACATAAAGTTCAACAGTTCTATCAGCTTCACTACTACATCTACTTGTAGTCTCCTACTGGACTCTCTGATTTACTAACTGAATAATGTGAGCCCCTCAAGGCTTTTGCGGTGGTATCTCCCTCAAGCGTCACCCAGTCACCCACGCTTCCCTGCTGGTTCCCTAGAATAGCACTCCAGATACTTTTCAGGCTTCACCCCTGCTAACCGGCTTGGTCCCTGGCTTGACACACAAGGCTGCTCTGCAAGCGTCACCTCTGCTGGTTGGGTCCTGACTTGATCACTGCCTGAATTTTCCTGATTCTCCAGTGTGCCCGTTCAGTGAGAATATTGCTCCAGTACTTGCTTTAGTTACTCACTGTGGTCCCTGGCAAAGGTGGTTGGTCCCTTAGTGGTGACAGCTTCTCTTCTACCCCCCACCATGACAGGTTCTCCGGCCGGAAGAACTGTCACTTTTGTTTGTACTGCAAGCCACAGTCCCAACCCTGTACTGCCCTCTTACTTCTGGATAGACCCTCACACAGCCTGGCAGCCAGATGCCCCTGGGATGGGCCCAATCTCTGGCCTAGCAGCCCGGGGCTCCCCTGTGGAGAAATTGGTTACCCCCACAAGTCTGATGCTGAAGTCCATCATAAAAGCAGAACATCTAGTACTGCAGGCTGATTTTTTTGACTAATTTCAGGCCTGGCTACCTGCTCTGATTTCTGGCCAGTACAAGTAGTTTGAAGGGTGGTGTCCAGGGCTCAGTAGTATGTAGGGCAGTGTACAGAGGTCAGTGGTATGTTGGGCAGTTTACAGAGGTCAGTAGGATGTATGGCAGTATGCAGAAGTCAGTATGATATAGGACAGTGTACAGAGATCAGTAGGATATAGGGCAGTGTGCAGAGGTTAGTAGGACATAGGGCAGTGTACAGGGGTCAGTAATATGTAGGATAGTGTACAGAGGTCATTAGTATGTAGGGACGTTTACAGAGGTTAGTAGGATGTAGGGCGTGTACAGAGGACAGTAGTATGCAGGGTATTTTACAGAGGTCATTAATATGTAGAGCATAGAGGTCAGTAGTAGGTAGGGCGGCAGACAGAGGTCAGCAGGATGTAGGGCACCGGACAGAAGTCGGTAGGACGTAGGGCAGTGGACAGAGGTCAGATAGGATGAAGGTCGGTGGACAAAGGTCGGTAGGATATAGGGCAGTGTGCAGAGGTTAGTAGGATATAGGGCAGTGTGCAGAGGTCAGTAGGATATAGGGCAGTGTGCAGAGGTCAGTAGTATGTAGGGCAGTGTACGAGATCAGTAGTATGTAGGGCAGTTTACAGAGGTTAGTAGGATGTAGGGAAGTATGCAGAGGTCAGTATGATGTAGAGCAGTGTACAGAGGTCAGTAGTATGTAGGGCAGTTTACAGAGGTTAGTAGGATGTAGGGCAGTGCACAGAGGTCAGTAGGATGTAGGACAGTGTACAGAGGTTGGTAGTAGGTAGGGCAGTGTACAGAGGTCAATAGTATGTAGGGCAGTGTACAGAGGTCAGTAATATGTAGAGCAGCGCACAGAGGTTGGTAGGACGGTAGTAGGTAGGGCGGCGGACCGAGGTCAGTATGATGTAGGACAGTGTACAGAGGTTGGTAGTAGGTAGGGCAGTGTACAGAGGTCAATAGTATGTAGGGCAGTGTACAGAGGTCAGTAATATGTAGAGCAGCGCACAGAGGTTGGTAGGACGGTAGTAGGTAGGGCGGCGGACCGAGGTCAGTAGGATGTAGGGCAGCGGACAGAGGTCAGTAGGATCTAGGACAGTGGACAGAGGTTGGCTAGGATGAAGGTCGGTGGACAAAGGTTGGTAGGATGTAGGGCAGTGGACAGAAGTCGTTAGGATGTAGGAACAGATAGATTCCTTCTACTTCTAGGTGGTGCTGTTGCAGATTTTTTTTTGGCGAAGAAGTCAGTGCTGGGACAACTTGGAGTGAGAGGGAGTATTTAGAGCAGCGAGAGGAGGACTGGACCAGACCCCCCCCCCCCACCCCCGAGATGGACCCCCCCAACCGGACTGGACCAGACCCCCTCATGACCGAGAGCGGCAGCAGGTGACCCAGGCACCTACATCGGTGGCACAGCAGGACATCGTGGTGCAGAAGCGGGTGTACTGAGGACAGTTATCACCCCCAGACGCGGGCAGAGGAAGCGGGAGAACATCCAACAGGACCGAGAGGACTGGACCAGACCCCCCACCCCCAAGAGTGGCAGCGTGACGGACAGACCCCCACCACTGGACCGAACCCCTCATGACCGAGAGAGGCAGCGGGTGACCCGGGGACCTACATCGGCGGCAGAGAGGGACAACATGGTGCAGGAGTGGGTGTACTGAGGACAGTAATCACCCCACAGACACGAACAGAGGAGGCGAGAGGACATCCAACGGCACCGGGAGGTGGAAGGCTGACAGGCAGAGGCGGCAGGTAAGTGAAGTGCAGACCGGAAGGAGAGTGTGAGGCTGATCAGTGAAGCAGCGGCACTGAAGGTGACTGACTGACTGCTAGTTTCAGATTACAAGGAGAGGCTGTGCAGTGGGACCAGAGACACAAACTACAAAACCTGACAGTGTATGTAAGTATGTGGACTGTGAGTGCATATGGACTGTATGTATATGTGGGCTGCGAGTGCACATGGACTGCGAGTGCACATGGACTGTATGTACACGTGAGCTGCGAGTGCAGGTGGACTGTGAGTACACATGCACTGCAAATGCACGTGGACTGTGAGTACACGGGGGTTGTGAGTGCCTGTGTATTGTATTGTTGAATACCTGTGTATTGTTGAGTATTAGTGGCAGATATGCAGAGTAGACAAGTAGCAGAGGTCTCAGGAAACACTGTAGACCAGACAGCAAGGCAGCAAGGCGTCAGTCTCCTTTAAATAGAGCATCTTGGTGCCAAGTGCTGTCATTCGCGCCATTGTGCATGCGCCGACGGCTTTTCTAATGGGAAACCTGCACACAGGTATTCTTCTGTCACTCTGGTTGCTGGAAAGCCTTTCTTGACAATGTCTATATTAACCTGTTCTGTGCATGGTTCTGCACAGATCAGCCCCAATCCTCTTTTTCTGGGGTTCCCTGCCGGCACTCCAGGCCCCCCCTCTTCATCGGTGCCCTCATGGGAAGCCATTTTTCATGGGGGCAACTGTGCAGGCTGGCTCCTGAGTCCCACTGCTGCATCCATTGACACAGATAGAGGTACTCAGCCCCACTCCCTGCATCACAGCTTTTGATTGACAGCAGCAGGAGCCACTTGCTCCTGCTGATATCAATCTGCCCAATGAGGAGATTTAATTAAGGCTTGCACCGTGTACAGTATAGGATGGTTGTTTGCCACCCCCCAAACAAAAAAGCACGAGCCGCCACTGATCTAAACTAAAAAAAAGAAAAAAGTATTGTTAGCCTCTTTCTTAGATGGGGAGGTTGCATTCGTTTTCTTCTTGCAGGCTTTCTTTATTTTTACTTAGTGATTGAGTAACTATGCTCAATCACTCCACTTTATGTATAGAAGAGTCCAGTGGTTATTTTCTTTGGGGAGGTGGCAAACAGTACCACCCCCCCACGTTGGTCGCTGCTGTAAGTCTATACCATCTAATCGGCACTTCTCCTCTCCCGGGCTTTCTCTCGGCGGTAGCGGTGGCTCTCCTTCGGTTTCCTCCCTCCTGGCTCTGGCTTCCGTTTCCTCAATCCTTCCCTTGCTGCTCTGCACAGGCGGCCAATCCAGAGTCATCTCATATAGGGGGGTGGCTGTAAAGAGGGGGCGGCGCCCAGGCGCCCCTAATGGACGGGCTGGCACTGGAAGAGCCATGGTTGTCACTCTAGGCTACTCTCCTGAATCAAACATGTGCTTCTCTCTTCATCTTTATTACATGGGTGAAGGGGTAGTTGGTAGTTTGCAGCACTGCAGATAGCTTTGATAGAAGTATAGCACCCTGGTATTTAGGCAGGGTTGCTCCTAATTTTACCTGCCAGGTATAGCTACCTTGGCCCATTGTTAGGGATCAAGTGATTTCACTCTAAGTCTGTAATTGCTACACTTCTCTCTTTTGCTGCTAGGTGGCCGGGTACCCGGTGGCACTAGATATGAGAAGGGCAATGCAAGGTCAGATTATGGGTATATGGGGTATCCAAGCCAATGGGCAGGGGTTGTCTTAAATCCCATGGCCTGCTGGGAGAACCTTTATATTTGGGTGAAGTCAGGTGATCAGTGTTCTGTGCCACCTGGACGGCTGTCTGGGTGGACACATGTTGTATTGCCTGGGCTGCTAGGCCAGAGTTTGGACCTTTCCCAGGCACATCTGGCTGCTAGGCTGTCTGAAAGCCTATCCAGAAGCAAAAGAGCAGCACAGGGTTCGGTTTGGTGCTTGCAGTCCAACCAGAATTGACAGTTCTGCTGGCCTGGAGAACCTGTCGTGGTCAGAGGTAGAGGGGAAGCTGTCACTACTAAGGGACCAACCACCTTATTACCAGGGACCACAGTGAGTAGCTTAAGAATCTGGAAACTTCAGTGGGTATCAAGCCAGGGACCCAGCCAGCGGAGGTGATGCTTGCAGAGCAGCCTTATGTGTCAAACCAGGGACCGAGCAGGCCAGTGGGGTGAAGCTTGAGACGTATCTGTAGTGCCAAGCTAGGGAACCAGCAAAGAAACAGGGGTGAAGCTTGAAGAAGATACTACAGTATAGATTGGAGGAGCTCACAGGATTCAGTGGCAATGAATCATCTAGCCTAGTGAGAGAGACTGGGAACTCAGTGGGCTGAAGAACTACAAGAAGTGATTGTAGTGGAAGTGAAGGAACTGTTCATCCTTGTGTTAGAAACTGTTAAAGACTGTTGCCATAGGAGACATCATTTCTACACATGCAGATGTGGCATATTGTCGGATACCTTTCCCTGCATGGCTGTCCTCCTGTTGAAGTCTCGGAGTCTGCCATTAACATTGCAACAACCTAAGGGGTGGCACAAAATGCACCCACAGCCACCCCCTGGTCGGTTGGATTATACACACCTCTCACCCCATGGGTCAGTTGGGTCCATACACAACCACCACAACTAACGGTTGGCCGATGAGCACATAGCCACAGGCAACGCTTCCCTCCTGGTGGTGGCGGCTATGTCCCCTTCGTCTCCTCCAGATGCCTCCATGTCTCCTCCCTACTCCTCTCTCCTCATCGTGGTCCAATAGGATCACTTGTCGATTTGGCCAATTGAGAAATGGGTCTCACGACCCACTTCCTGATTGGCGGGGTGTGACAATCCTGATTGGTGTAACAATAGCAATTATCGCATAATTGGGTGGGCTTGGAGTGCAGTGCTCTGCACCCCAGGCCCATCCTTTTTTGAAGCCTATTAGAGCCTCTGGCTCTAATCACATCCAAGAAACCCCCCCCATTGGAATCCATGCATCCGGTGCCCCGGAAGTAGATTATAATGGGGGGGGCATGGTTAGGGGGGGCAGAGCCTATGCGCCCCTAATGGACAGGCCGCCACTAAAAGTGAATGAATTATTTTAGCAGTCCCTCATACTGTACAGTAGATATTGTACAAATGTAAATGGGATTGTCCAGGTATTAAAGTGGTTGTAAAGGCAGAAGTTTTTACTGTGTTCTATTCAGTAATGTTAAAAAAAACCTTCTGCATGCAACTTCCTCTACAGGCACCCCCAGCCGATCTTGATTCATCGATGTGCATGAGAGCTGAGGCTCTCTTACTCCTCATTGGCTCAGATACAGCAGCAGGAGCCACTGGCTCCCTCTGCTGTCAATCAGAACCAGTGATGAGGGAGGCCAAGCCCTGCTCTGTGTGTCTTATGGACATACAGAGCGAAGCTAAGGAGCGAGCATGCATGCGTGCCCCCTTGGCAAGCGGCTTGCTATGGGGGCACTTGGAAGGGGGCAGGAGCCAGGAGTGCCAGTAGCGAACTTGAAGAGGAAGTAAACCCTGATGAGTTTACTTCCTCTTTTTTTCCCTGCAAAGGTAAAGCATAATGGACTACTATGCATCGCATAGTAGCCCATTATGTGTCACTTACCTGACACAGGAGCCAGCGAAGTTGCCGCTGTCCCCTGTAGTCCGCCGCATCCATCTTGCTGGTGGCGTCTCGCAGCTCCGCCGCTGTCATTCGGCGAAGCCGCGATGACGTCACTCCCGCGCATGCGCACGGGAATCGACAAATGCGGCAGCTCCATTCTTGGAACTGCCGCCTTCAGTGCGCCTGCGCGCCGCTGTCTACGGCGCATGCGCCCTAGACAGCGGTGCCCGTTTTCGGGCAAATATCTCCTAAACCATATAGGTTTAGGAGATATTGCTTGGACCTACAGGTAAGCCTTAATCTAGGCTTACCTGTAGGTCAAAGTGGTTTGTAAGGGTTTACAACCACTTTAAGAACAGAAGGACCAGGGCTGCTCTGTGCAATACCAATGCAGAGAGTAGGTATCTGAATGCCACCCAACTTTTGAACTTCAGAATGAGGAGCCCCCCTCCTAAGCCATACCAGGCCGCGTGCCCTCTACATGGGGGGTGCTTTGGGGAAGGGGGGCCCTGCGGCCCCCCCACTCCAAAGCAACTTGTCCCCATGTTGATGAGGACAAGGGCCTCTTCCTGACAACCCTGGTCATTCGTGTCTGCGGGCGGGGGGCTTATCGGAATCTGGCCCCCCACCCTATGTGAATGAGTATGGGGTACATCGTACCCCTACCCATTCACCTAAGGGAAAAAGTGTCAATAAAAAAAACAAAAGTTTTTTAAAATAATTTATTAGACAGCTCCGTTTTTTTTACTAGCGAAGGAGCCCGGCTTTGTTCTTCGCCGCCACCGCCGTCCAGGGTCTTCTTCCGACTATGCGGTCTTGTCCCTCTCTTCGGTTCTTCTTGCCGGGCCTCCGCTTTCTTCTTCCAGCTCTTTTACTAGCATTGGCCCAGTCTTCTGTCGCTGTTGCCATGGCCGCCGCCTTCTTGCCTTCTTCCCCTCTTCTCTTTTTCGGCATAGGGCTTCCCCTCTAAGTCCATACCAGGTGACGGGGATCGCGGGGTGTCAATCTCGCCGATGGAGGGGGCGACATTGACTTCCTTTGCTAGTCCCGTCTACCTGGAGCCATGTTCAAAATGAACGGACTTTTCTCCGTGAGTGGGCAAGTCCGGTAATTTCAAAAGTCCGTCGGACTCCCGAAATAGTCCGGCGGATTGCCCGCCGGACCTAGTCTGCCGGAAAAGTCCGGTCGTGTGTGGACAGGTCCGCTTGTTCGGAAAGTCCGGCGGACCTCCGCTGCAAAGTCCGGCGGTTTGTCCGCCAGACTAAGTCCACTGAATAGTCCGATTGTGTGTACGAGACATAAGAAGCAGCGCTAACTTTCCAAAAGGTGAAACAAAACACTATACAGAACAGCTGCTGGAGCGTTAAAGCGTTTTGGCAGTTCTCCATTCCTATGTGAATGTGTGTGACCAGTGGCGGCCGGTCCATAAGGGGTGCAGGGGCACCACCCTGCCAAAGTTTTAAAAAAATTATAAGACTAACATTTTTAACATCTTAAAGTTAAAAAATGTTAGTCATATTATCATTTATTTAACTGGTTGCCGACCGCCAGCCGTCAAATGACGGCCAGGCGGCGCACCTATTGTGGCGGGAGGACGTCATATGACGTCCTCCCGTTTAAACAGGGAATGCGCGTGATCGTGCGTGCGCATCCCTGTTTCTTCGGTGGCGGCGTGTCACGGAGACACCGCTCGCCACCGAAGGGGGTGAACAGCCATTCGTTATGGCTGTTTACCACGTGATCGGCCGTGATGAAGTCACGGCCGATCACAGATGGTCACACCCCGAACGTGCACGGCGCATGCGCGCGATCGCGAGCGCGCTGCGCGTGCACGTCGGTGGCGGCGTGTTCCCCGGGAACACTGCTCGTCACCGACGCTGGTAAACAGCCATTGGCTGGCTGTTTACCCACGTGATCGGTTGTGATCCTTTCACAGCCGATCACTAAAATGTAAACAAACCGCGGTAACGGGATGTTACCGGGTTCTCCTCCTCACACACCGATCGTGTGTGAGGAGGAGATTGCGGTAACATCTCGTTACCGCATACAGTGTACACCAATCACACTGATTGCCCCCACCCCCCAATAAAGAGGACCTGTCACCACCCCTCATAGTACCTGTCAATCACAGTCCATCAGAGTACCTGTCACAGTCCATCAGAGTATTTGAGTACCTGTCACAGTCCATCAGAGTACCCGAGTACCTGTCCCAGCCCATCTGAGTACCCGAGTACCTGTCCCAGCCCATCTGAGTACCCGAGTACCTGTCCCAGCCCATCTGAGTACCCGAGTACCTGTCCCAGCCCATCTGAGTGCCCGAGTACCTGTCCCAGCCCATCTGAGTACCCGAGTACCTGTCCCAGCCCATCAGAGTACCCGAGTACCTGTCCCAGCCCATCAGAGTAACCGAGTACCTGTCCCAGCCCATCAGAGTACCCGAGTACCTGTCCCAGCCCATCAGAGTACCCGAGTACCTGTCACAGTCCATCTGAGTACCCGAGTACCTGTCACAGTCCATATGAGTACCTGTCACTGCCCTTCAGAGTACCCAAATACCAGTCACCAAACCATCAGAGTACCTGTCACCAGGCCATCAGAGTACCTGAGTACTTGTCACCAGGCCATCAGAGTACCTGAGTACTTGTCACTCAGGCCATCAGAGTACCCGAGTACCTGTCACCGTCCATCAGAGTACCCGAGTACCTGTCACAGTCCATTAGAGTACCGAGTACCTGTCACAGTCCATTAGAGTACCGAGTACCTGTCACAGTCCATTAGAGTACCGAGTACCTGTCACAGTCCATCAGGGTACCCGAGTACCTGTCACAGTCCATCTGTGTACCCGAGTACCTGTCACCAGGCCATCAGAGTACCCGAGTACCTGTCACCAGGCCATCAGAGTACTCGAGTACCTGTCACCAGGCCATCAGAGTACCCGAGTACCTGTCACCAGGCCATCAGAGTACCCGAGTACCTGTCACCAGGCCATCAGAGTACCCGAGTACCTGTCACCAGGCCATCAGAGTACCCGAGTACCTGTCACCAGGCCATCAGAGTACCCGAGTACCTGTCACCAGGCCATCAGAGTACCCGAGTACCTGTCACCAGGCCATCAGAGTACCCGAGTACCTGTCACCAGGCCATCAGAGTACCCGAGTACCTATTTGCAGCCCATGTCTCATAGAATATACGTTGGGGTGTTTGCTTTCCAAAATGGGGTTATCAGAGTACCCGAGTACCTGTCACCAGGCCATCAGAGTACCCGAGTACCTATTTGCAGCCCATGTCTCATAGAATATACGTTGGGGTGTTTGCTTTCCAAAATGGGGTCATTTTGTGGGTAATTTCACTGTCCTGGTGGTCCAGGACCTTCAAAAGTGTGATGGGTAGGAATGAAATGAGATGTGTCATTTATGCTCCTAGAACGCCTGAACGTACTACTTCAATGTTCGGCCTCTCTATGTGGCCAGGCTGTGTAAAAGTCCTACACATGTGGTATCGCCATACTCGGGAGGAGTAGCAGAATGTATTTTGGGGTGTAATTTTTGCTATATACATGCTATGTGTTAGAAATATCTTATAAATTGACAATTTTGTGTAAAAAAAAAAATGCGTTTTAATTTTTTTCCACATATTCCAAAAACTTCTGGAAAAAAATGAACCGTTCAAAAGACTCATTATGCCTCACAGATTATACGTTGGGGTGTTTGCTTTCCAAAATGGGGTCATTTTATGGGAAATTCCATTGTCCTGGTACTCCAGGGCCTTCAAAAGTGTAATAGGTGGTTGAGAAACGAGATGCGTAATTTTTGCTCGTAGAACGTCTGAAGGTACTACATCAATGTTAGTGCTCTGTATGTGGCCAGGCTGTGTAAAAGTCTCACACATGTGGTATCACCGTACTCGGGAAGAGTAGCAGAATGTATTTTGGGGTGTAATTTTTGCTATATACATGCTATGTGTTAGAAATATCTTATAAATTGACAATTTTGTGTAAAAAAAAAATGTGTTTTAATTTTTTTCCACATATTCCAAAAACTTCTGGAAAAAAATTAACCATTCAAAAGACTCATTATGCCTCACAGATTATACGTTGGGGTGTTTGCTTTCCAAAATGGGGTCATTTTATGGGAAATTCCATTGTCCTGGTACTCTAGGGACTTCAAAAGTGTAATAGGTGGTTGAGAAATGAGATGCGTCATTTTTGCTCGTAGAACGTCTGAAGGTACTACATCAATGTTGGTGCTCTGTATGTGGCCAGGCTGTGTAAAAGTCTCACACATGTGGTATCGCTGTACTCGGTAAGAGTAGCAGAATGTATTTTGGGGTGTAATTTGTTGTATGCATATGCTGTGTGTGAGAAATAACCTGATAATATGACAATTTAGTAAAAAAAAAAAAAAAAAAAAAAAAAAATCTTCATTTTTCAAAGAATTGTGGGAAAAAATGACAACTTAAAAAAACTCACCATGCTACTTACTTAATACCTTGGGATGTCTACTTTGTAAAAAGGGGTCATTTGGGGGGTATTTGTACTTTCCTGACTTGTTAGTGTCTCAAGAAATGAGGTACACCTGATGTACTCATCAGAAGTGATCAATTTTCAGTGATTGGCACCATAGTTTGTAGACTCTATAACTTTCACAAAGACCAAATAATATATACTAATGTGGGTTATTTTCACCAAAGATATGTAGCAGTATAAATTTTAGCCAAAATTTATGAAGAAAAATTACTAATTAGCAAACATTTATGACAGAAACCAAGAAAAATGCATTTTTTTCACAAAATTTACGTTTTATTTTATTTATAGCACAAAAAATAAAAAACCCACTAGTGATTAAATACCACTAAAAGAAAGCTCTATTTGTGTGGAAAAAAGGACGCAAGTTTCATATGGATACAGTGTTGGATGACTGAGTAATTGTCATTCAAACTGTGAGAGCGCTGAAAGCTGAAAATTGGTCTTGTCAGGAAGGGGGTGTAACTGCACTGTATTGAGGTGGTTAAAAATAAATCGCTCTATGTGTGTGCACTGTGTAGGGTGCCAGACTAATGGGTGTCTATTATGCCTATCATTTTTTGACAAGCATGTGATTAGAGCCTGATGCTCTAATTGGCTTCTTTTAAGTAGTCCTTGGGGCGCAGAACCCTCCCACTTTTGATTTTAGCGACTCAGTATTCACCATTGTGTCACTTCGGTTTCTGGCTTCTCGTTTCGGCCAATCAGAAGGCTGAAGATTTGGAACCCGGAAAGAAGACCGGGTTAACATGGAAGCTGTGGAGGGGAGCCATATCAGGGGAAACATGACCATGGTTAGTGCAGACCTGGAGGGGTTTGCGTGCACCCCCCAACATTTTTTAGCACCAGCCGCCACTGTGTGCTGCCCTGTTCCTAACAGGCCACGGACTGGTACCGGGTTGGGGACCTCTGGGTCAAAGTGACAGAGAGATGAATTCATCACTATGCAGTATCTCCTTTCACTGTCCAGTCACAGGCTAGTGCAGGGTCTATGATGACCTGGGCTCATAGGAATCACATCAAATGATGCTGGCCATCAGACTGAGGACATCTAGAGGCAGAAAATTACTGTGGGGAAAAATGTCTTGAATAAAAGTGAATATTGCCACACAAGTTGGTTTTGCTCTTTTATCTTTTTGTAGGCTTTTCATTTTTTATCTTGTTATGTTTTTATCTTGTTATGACATTCTGCTTTGGGTGACAAATATTATGAAGCTTATCTGACAAACATTATTTATGAGAGTTTGCTTGAGGTTATCCTAGTTATGTGTTTTATTTGCTACACATGGTCTAAAATAAATCACCAGTGTAAACCTTACTAACACAATGTTAGTTCAGAGAAATTAAAAAGTTTACTGCATGTAATGTTTTTTTTTCTCATGTTACACTAACTCATCATCAATAGTTTATAACCTTTCATCATGAGACTCTCAGCTGGAGTTTACATGTACATTAGGAACAACATCCTGTTTGTATCACTCCAACAGCCATGGCTGGGATTTTGAAGCTGGGTTCTATGTGACACAGAATTACTTGTGTCTTCTATATTTCAAGTGAAATTCCAGTAAAAAATTTGAATATATATATATATTAGGGCTGTGAAAATTAAAGATCAATTCCTCGAATAATCATAATTTTTTTTGATCAATCAAAATTCTTTTGACCGGTGCTCACCTCTCTGCCGACTTAAGGGAGTTCCGCCGGAGATACGGTGACGTCACCGGACTCCTCCCCCTTCCCCGGAGTCCGGTGACGGTGAAGTTTCTGATTGTGTACGGGGGAGGAGCTACGCATGACGCCACCCGCTGCGGCCCTATGGAACTAACACGCTTGTCTGCTTTACATGCTGTGTTTTTATCATCTTTATGTGAGTAGTTTGTGTTTGAACACAAAAATTCAGTCTTATACTTAAGCGGTGAGCACTTAGATCTTTACTTTCGATCCATGACCTGAGATTGTGAGAGAAGTTTATGGTCCGTGTTAACCCTTTTGATACCCGCATGCATGACCACCTGTTTGCACAGGGGTCCATGCCATAAGGTGAGAGTGATTAGTTAGACCGGAGGTGGAGGGATTGTCACGCTACTGTGGGGAAAAAAAAATACTTACATCAGTGCTACAGTTTGAATTTAAAATGTTTGTGTGAACTGTGAAGTTAAGTCATGGATTGTGGAAACTAATTAGTGTCGGGTGATTGTATATAGTGTATACCACATTTACCACTGCGGTTCTCCACCCTAAAGTGGATGTTCCGCTCATCTGATCCCCCCCCCCCCTCCGGTGCCACAATCGGCACCTTTCAGGAGGGAGGGGGGTGCAGTTACCTGGATAATCCAGGTATCTGCACCCACTTCCGGGACAGACCGCCGCAGATGCCCCGCCCCCGTTGTGTTCTGGGAAACACACAGTTCCCAGGACACAGCGGGGATCAGCAGAGACGCGCAGAGTGACTCGCGCATGCGCAGTAGGGAACCGGGCAGTGAAACCGCAAAGCTTCACTTCCCGATTCCCTGACAGAGGATGGCGGCGGGAGCAGCAGAGAGACGAGCGTTCGCTCGTCAACTGCCGCCGACATCGCTGGACCCTGGGACAGGTAAGTGTCAATTTATTAAAAGTCAGCAGCTGCAATATTTGTAGCTGCTGGCTTTTAATATTTTTTTTAAGGTGCAGATCCGCTTTAAGCAGAGTTGCAATGCAAGGAGATCAGCTTAAAGTAGTTGGATCTGTATGTTGTATGTACGTTATAATTAATCGAAATTAGTCGATTAATCGCTTTAAAAAAAATTGATTAATCAAACATGACATTTTTAATCAGTAACAGCCCTAATATATATATATGTGTGTGTGTGTGTGTGTGTGTGTGTGTATATGTATGTGTATATATATAATATATATATAATGTGTATAGGTACCACCTGTCCCAGATTCACCTGGACAGTCCAGGTTCTGAAACATGTGTCCAGGTCTCTGCCTGCCTGAGAACACTCTAACGTGAATCTTAGGGCAAGCAAATTCAATAATTTACCCACATTTTATATTTTACCCACATTTTTGGTAAAATATAAAAGATGAGGTTGTGCCAAGTAAATAGACACCCAACATTCTAAACCTTAAATTTTTTTAGCGCCCATGAAATTACGTCAAACTTCAGTACCCTATATTTTCTATAGGTGACGCTTCCAAAGCCCCCTATAGGTATCAGTTTAGTGTTACGGAGAAGGTCTTAATTATTGCTCTCATTCCGGCATGCACGGGGGATATATAACATGTGTATCGCAATCAACGTTTTCACATGTAGGAGCTCCAAAAAAGTTTACGTTCATGCGTGTGTATATTTTGGGGTGGGGGGGCCTAAAAATTTTAGGGGTGGGAATTTTATGTGCTTGGGTGTAACTTTATTTTTTTGCAACAAAAAAAAGAAACAAAAAGTCTCCTATTTGATGATTTTTAGGTGGCAGGTTCTCTTTATTGAGATATGCAGCATTTAACCACTTCGCGCCCGCTTTATAGCCAAAAGACGGCTACAGAGCGGACACTAACTGCCGGGAGGCCGTCCCTGGACGTGCTCCTGTTTACTTCCCTAATGCGTGCCGCCGCGGGCGCGCATCGGGGAAGTTCTGTGTTGGCCGTGTCCCCTGGTGGGTCCCCTCGTGCTAAATGGCCAATCACAGCGGCCATTCAGCACTCGATCGGGCTATCCAATGAGAGGTGATCACATATGTAAACATATGAGATCATCTCTCATCGACGGCTCCCCTCCTCACACAGAGACAGCGTGTGAGAAGGGAGAGCTTCTGTGCTGCAGCTGCAGCGTCTGTGAATACACACACACACACACACACACAGTAAAACACACACACATGTCCACCAGTCCCCAGTGCCACCTATTAGTGCCATCTGTCCCCAGTGCGACCTGTCCCCAGTTCAACCTATCAGTGCCATGTGTCCCCAGTGCCACCTGTCAGTGCCATGTGTCCCCCGTGCCACCTAACAGTATCATCTGTTCCCAGTACCACCTATCCCCAGTGCCACCTACCTGTGCCACCTGTCCCCAGTGCCACGTGCCACCTGTCCCCAGTGCCGCCCATCCCTAGTGCCACGTGTCCCCAGTGCCACCTGTCCCTAGTCCCACGTGTCCCCAGTGCCACCTGTCAGTGTCGATGTCATCAGTGCCACGTATCAGTGCCACCTGTCAGTGTCACGTGTCATCAGTGCCACATATTAGTGCCATCTATCATTAGTGTCAGGTGTCATCAGTGCCACGTATTAGTGCCATCTGTCATCAGTGCCACGTATTAGTGCCATCTGTCATCAGTGCCACATCAGTGTCACGTGTCATCAGTGCCACAGATTAGTTCCATCTGTCATCGGTGTCAAGTGTCACCAGTGCCATGTATTAGTGCCATCTGTCGCCAGTGCCACGTATTAGTGCCATCTGTCATCAGTGCCACATCAGTGTCACGTGTCATCAGTGCCACAGATTAGTTCCATCTGTCATCGGTGTCAAGTGTCATCAGTGCCACGTATTAGTGCCATCTGTCGTCAGTGTCACATCAGTGTTACATGCCATCAGTGCCATATATCAGTGCCATCTGCCATCAGTGCCACGTCAGTGTCACGTGTCATTGTCCTGGTGCTGCAGGGCCTTCAAAAGTGTAATAGGTAGTCAAGAAATGAGATAGACCACCAGTACATCAGGTGTGATCAATTTTGTATGATTCGCACCACAGCTTTTAGACTCTCTAACTTTCACAAAGACCAAATAATATCCACTAATTTGGGTTATTTTTACCAAAGATATGTAGCAGTATAAATTATGGCCAAAATTTATGAAGAAAAATTAATAATTTGCCTAATTTTATCACAGAAACAAAGAAAAATGCATTTTTTTCAAAATTTTTGGTCTTTTTTCATTCATAGCGCAAAAAATAAAAAACCCAGAGGTGATCAAATACCACCAAAAGAAAGCTCTATTTGTGGGAAAAAAAAGGACAAAAAAACAGAAAATTGTACCATACTTACCGTAATTTTCTTTTCCTGGTGCCTATCCATGGCAGCATACCTGTGACAAGCTCCGCCTTGGCTCCTCCCTCAGGACTAGTGAATATTATAAAAGAATTGGTTAGCGCAGCCCCAGCATTCTCTGTAATATAGAATACCGAGGGTGGGATTGTATGCTGCCATGGATAGGCACCAGGAAAAGAAAATTACGGTAAGTATGGTACAATTTTCTGTTTTCATGGTGCCTCCATGGCAGCATACCTGTGACAAATAACTAGCTGAGACGGGTGAGATGCTTAGAAGTTTATTTTAAAGAAATTATTATTTAGAAGAAGCGAAGGCCGAAGTGACTGCCTGTCTGCCAAACTCCACCGAAGAGAGAGCTCCTGGGTCCACCCTGTAATGTTTCAGAAATGTATGTTGGGACGACCAAGTCGCTGCCCGACAAATAGTATCGATCGACACATTCGCTCTTGCTGCCCAAGAAGCAGAAACCGCTCTGGTGGAGTGCGCCCTGACTGCCGAAGGGGGTTCCAGTCCCTTCGTCCTGTACACCTTATGGATGAGTTTAACGATCCATGAGGCAATCGTTCTTGTTGACGCCTCCTTTCCTTTGTTTTTACCCCAGGGAATTATAAACAGCCTGATGGAAGCCCGGAATGATGCTGTGGCCTGCAGATAGCATTTGAAAGTGGAGGTGATGTCTAGCTCATGAAGAGAACCGGAGTCCAGTTCTGAAAATGTTGGGAGTGCCCAAGGTTCCGACATGTTCAAGGATGATGCGACCTTGGGAATAAACCCTCGCACTGCTCTGAGTTCCACTCTGTCTGGGTAAAATATAATGTGATCGTGATCTGCTCCTAAAGCTTGGAGCTCCGAAACCCGTCTGCCAGAGGTTATAGCTATCAGGAAGGCTAACTTCAAGGTTAGATTCCAGAGCGATGCCGAGTCCGAAGGGTGGATTGGCCAAGGACTCCAGGATGACGGCAAGGTCCCAAGTGGGAAAAGATTGTTTGGTTGGTGGTCGGATCTTTCTGACAACTTTGAAGAACTGGATTAACAATGGATCCTCTGCCCATCTTCTGCTGGTTGCTGCTGAGATCGCTGATACCTGCACCTTTAGTGTACCTAATGCAAGACCTAGGTCTAGGCCTATCTGCAAGAACTCGAGAATTTGAGAGGATGATGGGGAACCTGGATCACAGCTTCTGTCAAGCATGAAGGCCCTGAACTTGTTCCACACTTTATCGTATATGTCGTTTGTGGATGGTTTTCTTGCTTTGAGCAGGGTTGCGATCACTTTGTCGGAGCACCCTAGGGATTGGAACCTTTTCCTTTCAGCTGCCAGATGTGAAGGTCCAGCCTGCGGGGATCTGGATGGGTGTGACATCCCTACGACAGGAGAAGAGGTATTATTGGTACCTTGGGTGCTCAGATCCATTGCCGTGGGGAACCAAGGCCTTCCTGGCCAATATGGTAGGACTGCTATCACCGTTGAGGTTTCCCTCACAAGTCTTGACAAGAATCTTGGAATGAGAGGCTGCGGAGGGAAGGCATAGGCCTGATTGCATGCCCAAGGGGCTGAGAGGGCATCTGTTGCCTCCGCCTGAGGGTGAGGAAGCCTCGAGATAAACCTTGGAAGCTTGTGTTGAATGCTGTCGCTAAGAGGTCTAGCTCGAGGGGACCCCACTGGTTCACTATCCAGTTGAAGATTTCCGGGTGTAGGGACCACTCATTGGTATCCGCGAACTTGCGGGAGAGGCTGTCTGCCCTCGAGTTGAGATGACCGGGCAGATAGACTGCCCTTAGGTCCTTCAAATTCCTTTCCGCCCAGAGGAATATGGGTTCCACCTCGTTCAGGAGGGACCTGCTGCGCGTCCCCCCTTGTCGGTGCACATAAGATACCGCGGCCCTGTTGTCCACCCTGAGGAGAACTGGTTTCCCCGAAATCTCAAACTCTAGGGCTAGTAGTGCAAGGTAGGCTGCTCTGAGCTCCAAGACATTTGACACCATGCCTGCTGCATGGAAGGACCATCTTCCTTGCACTGAGGTCTGGTTGGAGTGTGCTCCCCAACCAGCTGCACTGGCATCGGTAGTAATTATGATCCAGTTGACATGCCCTAGCGGGCGTGATTTCAGAAGTGTCTGTTTCTTCATCCACCAATGTAGACTCCTGAGCATCAGGGTCGTCAAGTGTATGGGTTGGGATAGATATCGTCTGTTCCACAGTCTTAGGAACTCCAGCTGGAAATGTCTCAAATGCCAGTGGGCCCAGGGGACCATAGGGATACATGACGACATCCGGCCTATCAGGCTCAAGCAGTTTGAGGCTGTCAGGTAGGATCTCATGCTCATTCTCTTCATTTGCTGAATAATGGAAGTTGCCTTCTGCAGTGGGAGAGACACTGTTCCGTTCCTTATGTTGAACAGAGTGCCCAAATAGACCCTCTCCTGGGTTGGAGAAAGGTGACTTTTCTCTTGGTTTATCTTCCATCCGAATTCCGTTAGTGTTGTCAAAAGGATGCTTCTGTGCTCCGCTAACTGGGCTGGATCCTTCGCCAGGAGTAGAAGGTCATCCAAGTAGTGGTATACCCGAAGCCCCAATTCTCTCAGAGGGGCTATGATGGCAATCAGAGTCTTTGTGAAGACTCTTGGTGACGTGCAGAGGCCAAATGGAAGGCTCAGAAATTGGAGATGTACCTGCCCCACCGCGAATCTCAGATACTTCTGGAAAGGAGGGAGTATGGGTATATGCAGGTAAGCGTCCTGCAAGTCTATTGACAACATCCAGTCCCCTGGTTGGACTACACGAATAATCGTCTGTAGTGACTCCATCTTGAATTTTTCTAGAAAAATATAGCGATTTAGTCTTTTTAGGTCTATCACGGGTCTCCACCCTCCGTTTCTCTTGGGGACTAGAAACAGGGTGGAGTAAAAACCCGAAAATCTTTCGGATGGAGGTACTGGGACTACTGCTTGCTGTTCCTGCAAGGAGAGAAGAAATTGCTTTAGCGCTTCCGCTTTTTGAGGGGAACTTGACACCCTTGTCGGGGAGAAAAAGTCCTTGGGAGGTTTGTCTAGGAAAGACCAGAAATGGCCGTGTTTGACCGTGGCAACTACCCAAGGATCCCTGCAATTTTGTTCCCAGATCTTTGAGAACTGTTTTAACCTGGCCCCTACAGGGATCACTTGGGCTGGCCTGGTGCCAAAAAGGATTTCGATGAATCCTGTGGGGTAGGCACTGGCCTCTGTCTCCGGGTCTTGAGAAATGTAGACTGTGTGCTTTTCCAATTATGCCTGAAGCCTCTCCCTTGCCTGGACTGTCGGTAGTCCTTATTTTTGGAGTATTGGAACCTGGGTGCGAATGACCTGAAGCGTCTGGATCGCCTGTCTTGGGGAAGTAGGCCTGATTTTCCGCCAGTGACCCGAGAGATAGCCATGTCCAGCTTTTCCCCAAACAAGGCTTTACCGTCAAAAGGTAACTTGCACCAGTTCTGCTTCGAGGCAATGTCCGCTGCCCATGGTTTCAGCCACAGGGCCCGTTTGGCCATTACTGAATGGAGCATTGCCCTTGCGGAGCAATGAATTGAGTCAATGGCAGCTTCTCCAATAAAGTCCGCTGAGAGCTTCAGCTCATCTAAGGCCTTAATTATATCTTCCTTTGGGATGTCCTGTTGGATTGCCGACTCTATATTATCCGTCCAGACACGTAATGCGTTAGACACTGATGTCAGGGCTATCGCAGGTTTACAGGCATTGCCTGCCATCTGATAAGCCTTCTTAAGGTCAAGGTCCATCCTTCTGTCCAGAGGATCCCTGAAAGAAGTTGAATCTTCCAGGGGCAAAGTGACATTCTTTGCCAGCCTCACCACTGCGGCATCGACTACTGGAGAGCCCTCAAGTATCGCGGAATCCGCCTCAGAGAGAGAGTATAATTTTCCCAAGCGATTGGTGGAAAAACTCTTTTCCCCAACCGATCGCTTGTTTAACTGCCTGTACATAAGGCTGGACCATGGCAAAGGCAAAGCCGGAGGCATCTAGGTCATCAGATGATTCCTCTGAAATGGCCATCTCATCTTGATGCTTAGAGGAAGATGCAGGCGTCAGACGAAAAATTCCACTTGTGGATGGCCCGGGAATGGAGGCCTCAGCCATCTGCTCCTGAGGAGGGGATGCTGGCTGTTGCGTCGGCATTGTAGCTACCAATTCCACAAGGGAGTCTTTTACTACCTTTTAAGGAGATCCGCCACTTGCAGGCCCTCAGATTCTCTGTCCGCTGCATAGTCTCTAAGACAATTTCGACAAATCAGTTTGTCCGGAAGTGGGGTACCTCCACAGGCCTGACATCTAGTGGGTCTAGGTCTCGGGGAGTGCGAATGACGGCGCTTCTTGACCGAAGCTTTCCTGCCACTTCTGTAATCCCCACGCCTGGGCGACCTGTCTCTACTGTGACTAGAGTCATCATTGTCTTTATATCGCCTTGAGGTCCTCTTGGACGTCTTCTGGCGTAGAGGACTGAAGTACAAAAAGTACCATCCTCAGTGCACTCTTTTTTTTTTTTTTAAACTTACCTGGACGTAGGTCCTTACCTTGGGAGTAGAGTAGGATCTTGAGCGGGTGGCAAAAGGCTCATATTAGGCGGCTTAGCAGAGGCAACTGCTAGGAAAAGAGTCAGAGGAGAAGCATCAACTGGTCGTGCCCTAACTTACGAGGAAAAGGGAATTTACCTGCATAAATGATGACTTTCCCCCCCTTTTTTTTTTTTTTTTTTTGGAACCGTAAATGATCAATTAATTAATTAATTCAATTGATTAATTTACATTTATATAAATTAATATATATATTATCAATTTATATTATTTAGTACAATATATATATATATATATACACATCAATTCATTTGCCTACCTTTAGAAGAATGGGTATAACTTCCCTGGAGCTCTAAAGTGCAGTTCTCCCCGCAGCCACAGGCATCCCACTGAGGCTATTAGGGAGATAAATAGGAGGAGGAGGGGTGGGGGCACTCCTGTGTTCCACCCCTGATGCTCTGAGAAAAAATTGGACACTCCGCCCTCAGCAAAAATGGCCGCCGTAGCCTCCGAATCCACCGCGCATGCGCCGAGCGGCGGAACGAGCCGTCGAAAAATCCGACCCGTGGGCGCATGCGCAGAAGACGGCGGGGAACGCCGACAGTAAATAAAAACCCGGTGCTGGCCGCGCGTGGCCCCTAGGGAGCCTGAAGGACAGCAGGGGCGAGGGGGGAAGGGAGGGGGGTCTCTGAGGGGTATGGGAAGCCAGGGGAAAGAAATAGAAAGTTGGGGAGGAGAGGAAAAGAGAGAGGGAAGAGGAAAGGATAGGGATGAGCTTCGTGTTCGAGTCGAACGTACGTTCGACTCGAACATTGGCTGTTCGGGCGTTCGGCGAATTCCGAACGTTTTGGCCGCTCGCGTCAAAATTCGAGTGGCGCGCGCGCGGACCACAATGCACTGCGGTGGCGCAGTGCATTGCTGCCTCATGATTGGCCAAGCATGCACTGTGACCCCGCATGCTTGGCCAATCGCAGCGCCAGCAGCGAGGAGAGCCATGATTGGCCACAGGCATCCTGCCTGTGGCCAATCATAGCTCAGGCTGTGTAGTGCACGCCCCACACTATATAAGGCCGCCTTTGAGGCGGCCTCGTGTAGTGTGTTAGCATCTGAAGCAGTGGGTGTTCTGTGTACCTTCAACACAGTTACACACCAATCGTTTTTGGCTGATTTCCTATCTTGCTGCTGTGTAGTGGTTGTTGTCTGTGCCCTGACCGCAGTATACACCACTATATTCACCTCACCTATATAGCTAGTGATCTAGCTTTAACCACTTAACAACTGCCCATTGCCGATTAACGGCTTCAGGGTGGTTGTTTAACTCTGAGAGGCCGTTAATTAACGGTCTCCCAGAATTCTGCTCTCGCGCGCCCCCTGGGGCGCGCACTCGAGAGCATCCGTGACCGCCGGGCCCACAGGACCCGGCGCGTCACGGATCACGGTAAACGGCCGCTCATAGCGGCCGTTTACCACGTGATCGCTCCGTCAAATGACGGAGTGATCACTTGTAAACAAACCGGCGTCATGTTATGACGCCGGTTCCTCCCTCCCCTCCCTGTACCGATCGGTACAGCGGAGGGGAAAGAGATCAGTGTCAGCAGCGATGTGGGCTGCATCTGCAGTGCCCACATCGCTGCTCACCGAATTTAACCCCTCAATTCCCTGCCAATACTCTGCAATACCAGTGCATACTCTGCAGTACCCTGCCATTACTCTGCAGTACCCCGCCATTACTCTGCAGTACCCCGCCATTACTCTGCAGTGCGATACCCTGCCATTACTCTGCAGTACCCGCCATTACTCTGCAGTACCCCGCCATTACTCTGCAGTACCCCGCCATTACTCTGCAGTGCAGTACCCTGCCATTACTCTGCAGTACCCGCCATTACTCTGCAGTACCCCGCCATTACTCTGCAGTGCAGTACCCTGCCATTACTCTGCAGTACCCTGCCATTACTCTGCAGTACCCCCCATTACTCTGCAGTAACCCCCATTACTCTGCAGTACCCTGCCATTACTCTGGAGTACCCCCCAATACTCTGCAGTACCCTGCTATTACTCTGTAGTACCCCGCCAATACCCCGCCAATACTCTGCAATACCCTGCCATAAATTGCCATACCCAGCCATACTCGGAGATACCCAGCCATACTCGGTGATACCCTGAAATACCCAGCCATAGACGCCCCCCATCCCTCACCGCCCTCCGGTGCTTCTACCAACTCGCCAGTACGATCAAAGCCAGAATCTTTTTTTTATTTTTTATTTCAGGCTTCCCAGCCTAGAGGTGAGATGTGGGGTCATATTGACCCCCAGATTTCACTGTAAAGAGGACCTGTCACCCCATATTCCTATTACAAGGGATGTTTACATTCCTTGTAATAGGAATAAAAGTGATCAAAAATATATTTTTGGGGAAAAAAATGTCAAACTAAAATAAATAAAGTAAAATGAACAATAAAAATAAAAAAATAAAAAATTAAAGCGCCCATGTCCCCATGTGCTCGCATGCAGAAGCGAACGCATGCGTAAGCCCCGCCCACATATGAAAACGGTGTTCAAACCACACATGTGAGGTATCGCCGAGAACGTTAGAGCGAGAGCAATAATTCTAGTCCTAGACCTCCTCTGCAACTCAAAACATGTAATCAGTAAAAAAAAAAATTTAAGCGTCGCCTATGGGGATTTTTTAAGTAGCGACGTTTGGCGCCATTCCACGGGCATGTGCAATTTTGAAGAGTGACATGTTTGATATCTATTTACTCAGCATAACTTCATCTTTCACTTTATGCAAACATTGGGCTAACTTTACTGTTTTTTTTGTTTGTTTTTTAAGCACAAAACTGTTTTTTCCCCCAAAAAAACGCGTTTGAAAAATTGCTGTGCAAATACCGTGTGAGATAAAAATTTGCAACGACCACCATTGTATTCTCCAGGGTCTTTGCTAAAAAAAAAAATATATATAATGTTTTGGGGTTCTCTGTAATTTTCTAGCAAATAAATGATGATTTTTACATGTAGGAGAGAAATGTCAGAATTGGCCTGGGTGCTCCAGAACGCCTGATGGCGCTCCCTGCATGTTGGGCCTCTGTATGTGGCCACGCTGTGTAAAAGTCTCACACATTTGGTATCGCCGTACTCGGGAGTAATAGCAGAATGTGTTTTGGGGTGTAATTTGTGGTATGCATATGCTGTGTGTGTGTGAAATAACCTGATAATATGACAATTTTGTGGAAAAAAAAAAAAAAAAGGAAATAGGCCGTCAGCACTTCAGGTGTGATCAATTTTCAGATATTAGCACCATAGCTTGTGGACTCTATAACTTTCACAAAGACCAAATAATATCCACCAATTTGTACTTATTTTTACCAAAGATATGTAGTAGTATGAATTTTGGCCAAAATTTATGAAGAAAAAATGACTAATCTGCTAAATTTTATAACAGAAACAAAGAAAAATTCATTTATTCGCAGAATTTTCGGTCTTTTTTCTTTTATAGCACAAAAAATAAAAAACTGAGAGGTGATTAAATACCACCAAAAGAAAGCTCTATTTGTGTGAAAAAAAGGACAAACATTTCCTATAGGTCCAGTGTTGCATGACTGAGTAATTGTCATTCAAAATGTGAGGGCACCGAAAGCTGAAAATTGGTCTGGTTATTAAGGGTGTTAAAGTGCCCAGTGGTCAAGTGGTTAATAATAGAGCTTGCAGTCAGTAGTGTTAGGAGATAGTGCGTGCTGTCTGCGTGCTGTCTGCGTGCTCTGTACCCAGTACATACCGCTATAATATAGGGCAGGCCCCTACTTTCAAACATCCAACTTACAAACATCTCCTACTTGCAAACGCAAGGAGACAGCAGCAAGTGAGATGAAAAAAGATGGACGACAAAACAAATTATACAGGGGTGATAACCCTTCCCTATGTTTTCCAAAAAGCTTTAAAATTGTTTTTTTGAATGGAGCTACACTTTAAAAATGTACCAGTTGAAAATTACAAACGGATTCAACTTAACACAACAAACCTACACAGTCCCTATCTTGTTTGCACCGCCTGTATACTGCTGTTCTGAGTATATAGGGCCTGGGGGCCACACGCATTTCCTTTTTTTAATATGGGTACGGGGTTCCCCTTAATATGCGTACAAGACCTAAAGGGGCTGGTAATGGGCAGGGAGGGCTACCTATGCCATTTTTCTGAATGATTTTCAACCATATTGCAGGAACCAGATATAACATTAAAACCGCAAGCAGTTTTAAATGGTGTTATTTCCGTTTAATGTCATTTGGTGCAGGGACTGTTCTAAACACGGGAAACACGTGGCACTTCACAGGCATACTACAGACACCCCCCAGGCACCATATTTAAAGGAATATTTCACCTTTTTTTTTTTCACTTTAATCGTCATTAAAATCAGTGCTCCCGCCAAAACGGCCGTTTTTAAAACTTTTTTTTGCAGTGACCCATGTCCCCTGAGGCAGGAGGCAGGTCCCCAAACCCTTTTTAGGACACTACCTTCCATATTAGCAGTTAAAATTAGCACTTTCCATTTCGAACGTTCGAGTCCCATAGACTTCAATGGGGTTCTAACGTTCGTACCGAACGCGGGGGTCGTTCGCAAGTTCTGGTGCGAACCGAACCTGGGGGTGTTCGGCTCATCCCTAGGAAAGGAGAGGCAAGAGACGGATTGCAAGCCTAAAGATAAAGGGAAAAAGAAAAGATAAGCAGGACAGGAGGGAAGAGAGAGACAGAAAGGACAATAGAAATAGCTGCTACCTCTGCTGCCATGAGCTGAAGCCTGAATACCCAAACTGCAGATAAAGCTCTTAGTTAAGAGACAAACTGCTTGTCCCAAAAGATCCTACAGAAGGGACTTCCAACCTTATAAGCGCATTTAGCTGCCCAAGAGAAGGAACTGCGTCCGGGAGAGGCTTGAACCCTGACGGAAGCTGCCGAATGCAGAAGGTAAGGACGCCGACCAGAATTCACTGCCATGAGGTATGAGGAAAAAAAGGAGAATGCTGGGGCTGCGCTAACCATTTCTTTTATAATATTCACTAGTCCTGAGGGAGGAGCCAAGGCGGAGCTTGTCACAGGTATGCTGCCATGGAGGCACCAGGAAAAATCATTTGGGTACAGTGTTGCATGACTGAGTAATTGTCATTCAAATTGTGAGAGCCCCGAAAGCTGAAAATTGGTCTGGGCAGTAGAGATGGACGAACTTCCGACGGGACATTTCACGAACGCGAACCGCGAACATGGCCGAAAGTTCGCGAACCGCAAAGTTTGCGGTGGGCCCCATTGACTTCAATGGCAGGCGAACTTTAAAAACCTTCAGGTCATATTTCCAGCCACAAAATAATTACTAGCTGTGCACACATAGTCCCACCACATGGCCACTGACATAACACATGTATGAAGTGAATCTGAGATCAACAACTACAAGCATTCTTTTTTTATCTGTAAAATGTTGACAATTCAGGACTCAGGAGCACATGAAGGCAATGGAGGACAGGAAAGGTCAGGGTAGGCTATGAAGAGGGTGCAGGAGATGATCACCAGCACCGTGATAGAGAGCACTGACACCAGAACCGTGATATAGAGCACTGACACCAGCACCGTGATATAGAGCACTGACACCAGCAACATCATATAAAGCACTGACACCAGCACTGTGATATAGAGCACTGACACCAGCACCGTGATAGAGTGCACTGACACCAGCACCGTGATATAGAGCACGGACACTAGCACCGTGATATAGAGCACTGACACCAGCACCGTGATAGAGTGCACTGACACCAGCGCCGTAATATAGAGCACTGACACCAGCACCGTGATATAGAGCACTGACCCCAGCACTGTGATAGAGTGCACTGACCCCAGCACTGTGATAGAGTGCACTGACACCAGCACTGTGATAGAGTGCACTGACACCAGCACTGTGATATAGAGCACTGACACCAGCACTGTGATATAGAGCACCTACACCAGCACCCTGATAGAGTGCACTGATATCAGCACCATGATATAGAGCACTGACCCCAGCACCGTGATAGAGTGCACTGACCCCAGCACTGTGATATAGAGCACCTACACCAGCACCGTGATAGAGTGCACTGACATCAGCACCGTGATATAGAGTACTGGCACCAGCACCGTGATAGAGTGCACTGACACCAGCACCGTGATATAGAGCACCAACACCAGCGCCGTGATATAGAGCACTGACACCAGCACCGTGATATAGAGCACTGACACCAGCACCAGCAACAAGTGGTTGCATTTGATGGACACAAGTGGCTGCATATACAGGGCACAGTAGCTGCAAATGATGGGCACAAGTGGCTGCAAATGATGGACATAGTGGCTGCATATGATGGGCACAAGTGGCTGCATAAGATAGGCACAAGTGGCTGCATATACTGGGCACAAGTGGCTGCATTTGATGGACACAAGTGGCTGCATATATGGGGCACAGTGGCTGCATATGATGGGCACAAGTGGCTGCAAATGATGGGCACAAGTGGCTGCAAATGATGGGCACAAGTGGCTGCATATGATGGGCACAGTGGCTGCATATGATGGGCACAAGTGGCTGCATTTGATGGGCACAAGTGGCTGCATATGATGGGCACAAGTGGCTGCATATACTGGGCACAGTGGCTGCATATACTGGGCACAAGTGGCTGCATATGATGGGCACAAGTGGATGCATATGATGGGCACAAGTGGCTGCATTTGATGGCCACAAGTGGCTGCATATGATGGGCGGTTCAGTATTTTTCAGTCTATTTGTGCCCCCCCCACCAAAATTTGCCACTGGTGTGCAATACCCCCCCCCCCATTTGGTCCGTATGACGTACGGACCAGGCTGCGAAAAGGGTTAATGACAGGTGTCTCTTACATTAGAGTCCACAGAGTTCCCCTTCACATCGGAATCCACAGAATTTGCCTTTACATCTGAACTCGCAGAGTTTCCCACTTACATCTGAACTTGCAGAGTTCCCCTTTACATCTGAACTTGCAGAGTTCCCCTTTACATTTGTTTTTTCAAATATTTTATTTTAACCTCAAAAAGGCAATTCCAGATTCTCACTAGAGCCATATATATATATATATATATATATATATATATATATATATATATATATATATATATATATACAGTATAATAACAAATACATTGAAAGAGTAAAACAATAATCCATATAATAAATCATACATCCTATAAAAATCATACATGACAGTGCTTGTGCTGTGTAATTTGACCCTCTTTATCACCTTAAATACCTGGCTGATCCTGCCTGGATCTGCCCCCCATCCCTGTAAACTGACCACGGTTTACCATGGCTGCTGAGCTAAGGAGGCACTGTGGACAGTGTGGTTGGAAGGGTGATTTGGGGGGGAATTAGGGGGTTGCTGGGGGGGGGGGGGGGAAGATTTGCTCTAGGAGAGGATATTTGTCAGGGGAGAGGATTTCTGCTGGGGGTGATTTGGGGTTTTCTGGGGGGGAAAGATTTGCTCTAGGAGGGGAGATTTGTCAGGCGAGAGGATTTCTACTGGGGGGGTTGGGGCGTGTGATCAGTAGGGTGATTTAGGGGGATTTGTGCTTGGAGGGAGGCTGGGGGAAGAGGACTTTTGCTAGATTGGGGGGATTGGGGGCTGTGTGGTCAGAAGGGGGATTTGTGCTGGGAGGGAGGATGGGTGAAGAGGATTTTTGCTAGATGGGAGGGATTTGGGGTGGTGCTAGAAGAGGTGATTTAAAGGGGGAATCTAGGGGTTTCTGGGGGGGAACGATTTTTTCTAGATGGGGAGATTTTTCAGGAGAGAGGATTTCTGCTGGGGGTGATTTGGCGGGTGTGGTTGGAAAGGATGATTTAGAGGGGGAATTTGGGGGTTGCTGGGGGGTAAAGATTTGCTCTAGGAGGGGATATTTGTCAGGGGAGAGGATTTCTACTGCTGGTGTTTTGGATGTGTGGTCGAAAGGGTGATTTAGGGGGATTTGTGCAGGGAGGGAGGATGGGGAAGAGGACTTTTGCTAGATGGGGGGGGGGATTTGGGGTTGTGCTAGAACGGGTAATTTAGAGGGGGAATTTGGGGGTTGCTGGGGGGAAAAGATTTGCTCTAGGAGGGGAGATTTGTCAGGAGAGCAGATTTCTGCTGGGGGGGATTTGGGGGGTGTAGTTGTAAGAGTGACTTAGGGGGATTTGTGCTGGGGGGGAAATGGAGGAAGAGGATTTTTTCTAGATGGGGGGCGGAATTGGGGTTGTGCTAGAAGGGTTGATTTGCAGGAGGAATTTGGGGGTTGCTGAGGGGTAAGATTTGTTCTAGGAGGGGAGATTTCTCAGGGGAGAGGATTTTTGCTGGGGGTGATGGGGGGGGGGGGTAGGAAGAAGGATTTAGGGGGATTTGTGTTGGGAGGGAGAATGGGGGAAGAGGATTTTTGCTAGATGGGGGAGGGGGGATTTGGGGTTGTGCTAGAAGGGCTGATTTGGAGGAGGAATTTGGGGGTTGATGAGGGGGCAATATTTTTCTAGGAGGGGAGATTTCTCAGGGGAGAAGATTTCTTCTGGGAGTGATTTGGGGGATGTGGTTGGAAGGGTGATTAAGGGGGATTTGTGCTAAGAATTTATTCTTAGGGGTAAAAATTAGTACTCAATTTTTATTTTGGGGTGGGGGGTGGGAGGCTTATCTTTGCTGAAACACAATGCTCATACATCTTGGGGGGCCTCTGTTAACTTGATGGGGCCCAGGGAAATGAAATTTGAGTCCTGGTAAGCACATAGGAGCGGGGGAGGGGTCTAGTAAAATGCATTTAATAATTTAGGCAGAAATTAAAAATAAAGCTGCTCCCCTTAATATGTTGTTCTACTGAGCACGTCCAAGATGGCTGCCTCACCTCCTGCCCACAACAGCAGATAAAGTGCTTTAATTCCTTAGGCAAAGTTTATTTTCTTTAGAACGCAGCCACAGCCTGAGTTAAAAAAAGCCCCTCCCCGTCAGCATTCTGCAAAGAAGGACCTTTGTATGGAAGCAGTGGCCTCTCTGCAGAGGTCCAACACACCATGGGTGTGCCAAACATAAACAAAGAGCCCTCCACTGAGCAACGGAAGGGATCTACACTCCATATTACTACGACTTATCCCAACAGGGGACATTGACCTTATATGGCCATGTGGTAATGTTAGGTCAATGATGTCATGGGCACTTTTGCCAGAATCCTGAACCCCCAGCTCATTGGCTCAGTACCGACAGCTGACTTCCAAGTTCGGATCAAAGTAAGAGCCAAATCAGTACAAAAGTTCATGACAAGAGATGGTCAAACCCAAGTGTTTATTGAACAAGGTATAAGATCAAGGCAACGTGTTTCAGGGGACGTTCCTCCCCCTTCCTCAAGGCTGAAATCATGGCTATGAATGGACCCACAATGAGATACAATTAGTAGACTTAAGTAAGGGCTTGATCCAAACTGTCAAACATGGAGTTTTTGCTGTAAGTATAGTCTCTAACTCTCTGTGTGGAAGCAGTGGTCTCTCTGCAGAGGTCCAACACACCACCAGGGTGCCAAAAACAAAACAAAAATCCCTCCATTGAACCATAGAAAGGGATCTAGGCGCCTCGTTGTTAGGACTATCCCAACAAGGGACATTGATCTTATATGGGCATGTGGTCAAGTTAGATCAATGATGTCACATGCACTTTTGCTGGAATCCCGAAGCCCCACCGGTTCATTGGCTCCGTACTGACAGCTGACTTCCAGGTTCGGATCAAAGTAAGAGCAAAGTCAGTACACAAGTTCATGACAATTGAAGGTCAAACCCAAGTGTTTGTTGAACAAAGGTGAAATCATGGATATGATTGGACCCACCATGAGATACAATTAGGAGACTTAAGTGAGGACTTGATCCAAACTGTTGGGTTTATTGGCTCGTGAATACACCATGGGAGGTTGTCTGCTTGTCTTAAGAAAATTCATTCAAAAAACATATCCGACAAATCAACCTTCTCAGCTTTGCCGGAAAACGTTAATCTTTCTTTTGTTCTGTTCAGCAAATCACAGCTATTGTAGTTTACCCCCAAATCTTGTTCAGAAAATTGGTATTAATAATGACTCATATAAGGCTATTATATTTAAGACCGTATTGTATTTTGTTATATTTTTGATATGAATGCTACAAAAAATGTGAAATTCAAGGGATACTAATTCCAGAATTTTTTTTTTTATTCTGCAGGCTCAGCAAGTAACTACATGCTAATAGAGACTGCTATTAATTATTTTATCAATCAATTGGTATATATATATATAAAAATAAATAAATGAAAAAAAATTTGAAAAATGATTCTTTTAAAGAAGAAGTCTCATTTCCAGTTTTATTAATGAGTTCTGATCCCCAGGGGGCAAATTTCATGTAGTATTTGTCCCTTCCCCATGGATGAAATATATAAAAAAAAAAAAAAAAAATATATATATATATATATATATATATATATATATATATATATATATATATATATATATATATATATATATATGAGAGAGAGATTTAATTAAAAATATATATATAGAGAGAGATATATTTATTTATTTTTATAACATAATATACAAATATATATATATAATTGGTATAACATGTAATCACAACCATGAGAAAAAAAAATATCACATGGCTGTGCAAAAAATATTATTTTATTTATTAATGACTACATGCTACTATACTCAAATATATACTGTATGTTTTTTTAAATATATACATAATACACATATACATAAATATACATAAATATTATCCCATATATATATATATATATATATATATATATATATCTTCCATTTTTTATTGATTTTTCTTTTTATTCTTTACCTTATTTTTTTTTCCATTTTCTTAACTTTGCTTGGTATTTTTTTTTTCAGTGTTTCAGAACAAGAAAATTGCCTTTTTTTTTTTTCTCAAACATTGTTTAAAAGGATTTGGTTTTACAATTTTTTTTCTATCTATTGATTTGAAAGGAAATCAAATATTTTTTGTAAACTAATATTGCCAAAAGAAATCCTAATTTTCTTTCCCCCCAAAAATGTATTGCTTTGTTAACTTAAGTAGGCATTGCACAATAAACAGGCAGGCTCATAGTGAAAACGTAAAAATTGCTCTGGTCTGTAAGGAGTGTACAGGTATGAAAGCTGAATAGCTTAGAATTTAAAATAAATGATGCAGAGAAAATAAAATAAACTATATATATATATATATATTTTTTTTTTATTAAGAGAGAAGATCATAATCCCTGAACCAAAACGTAAGTTAGCTTTGGTTTTTAAATTACATTTTGTTTTTTCTTTTTTTAACAAGTATTCAATTAGAATTCTCAAGTCTAAATGTTAAAAAAACAACTATTTAATAAAGATCCAGTAAAATATATTAGATTCTAAAATGGTTTCTAAAATATATCTAAGCACACAAAATGCTATTGTAAAGATAAATCCCAACAAAGGGTCTTAAAAATATCAGAAATTTTTTCTTATAGGATTTATGGAAAAATCTGCAGAGCTGTTCGTTCTGTAAAACCGCAAGTACGAGGGCAAAAATTTAATATTTATAGGTTATTTTATTTCAAATATTATAATATATGAGTCAAATATTTATGTATACAGAGAATAAATCAGAAAAATATTGTTGTTTAAATGGGGGGCAAAATAAAATGATGTTAGGCATTTTTTCTTCTCTCTTGGTCAAATATGTGAATCAGGAAAATTCTGCATTATAGCCACTAGATGTTGCTGATGATCAAAGGAAATGCATACTAATTTACTATGATCATTAGCTCCATCTAGTGGCTATAATGTGGTATTTTCCCAAACCACTCAATTATGTATCCATAAATAAAATAAAAAAATGACACAAAACAGCCAATAGTCTCTATTACGATAAAGACTTGGTACACAGTTAATAGGTCTATAAGGGTAGCAGACTAGCTTGCTTGTCCTCATAGCAGCTCCTCAGCAGATAGACGAGTACCTGTAATATAGTGAATGAACACCAGAGGGCCACATCAAGGTGCAGCAAGTTTTGTACTAAATTTCTAAACTTTCTGCATTTAGATGTGCCCTGTGGCAGAGGCTGGGGCGTGAATCGGGACTGGGCATGTGTTCTGCCCCTGTCTCCCCCCCCCACTCCCTGGACCCCTGACTGGGGCCCTTCCCAATGATCCCAGGGCTCTTACTCCCATGTGGGACCCTTTATCACGGTTTCACAATGGGCCACCTTCCCGACGTCTTGGGTGCCCCCCTGCCGGTGGCGAAATGCCAGAGCCCAGTCACGACCTTTGCGATCCTGGTATTTCCGCCGCTGGTGCCAGTCGTTTTTTAATTATTATTATTTTTTACCATTTTTTAATTTTTTTTTTATAGATTTTTAAATTTTATTTTAGTTCTGCCACTGGTGCCAGTAATTTTTAAATTACATTTATTTTTATTTTTTTACCATTTTATTTTTTTAATTTTATTTTAGTTCTGCCACTGCTGCCAGTTGTTTTGTAATTACATTTTTTTTTGACCATTTATTTTTTCTTTTTGTTCCTCCACTGGTGCCAGTCGTTTTTATTAATTACACTTTTTTTTTACCATTTTATTTTATTTTTTTAATTGAATTTTTATTAATTTTTTTTACATATTTTTTGGACTTTTTGATGAAATATCAGGGGTTTAAACAGGCCCCCTGATGTCTCACTTTTGAGACAGAGAAAGGGAGTGAGGACAAATTCACGAGTCCCGTTCTCTGTAGCCTCAGATGCACAGAATGAATGAACAGGAATAACTCTATACAGAGACTTCCCGTTCATTCGTAAACTGAAGCATAGTAAACACTATTTACTAAGCCTCAGCTATGAATAAATGGGAAAAAATAAACAAAAGAAATCAGTCACTGACTCTATTCATTAAGACAAGGAGGGAGCTGGTAAATGATACATTTTAAACGGCTCCCCTCCGTCCCCCACTTTTTTCTTTATATAAATACCCCCCTTTAAATCTTATAATGTGGCAGTAAGAAGTTTCTAAGTACAAGACCCTTATAAAGACCCCACATAGAAATGTTTTCTATCCTTTTTGTCTTTATTTTCTGTCATGTGATGAAAGTGTTCCTAGAAAACTAAAGCAGCCACCGGATCTAAGGACTGCTAAGCTGTGATATATTCACTGTTTGATCTTTACTTTTAGACGCGCTTTAAACGCTTCAACGCCAGCCACTTTGAATGACAATGACGCGCTCGTGTGCCACTGTACCCATATGGCATGTTTTTTTATAATTTTCTTCCCACAAATAGAGATTTCTTTTGGTGGTATTTAATCACAGCTCAGGGTTTTTTATTTTTTGCTAAAAAAAGCAAAACAAAAAAACATTGTTTTGAAAAAAAAAAAGGTTTTCTTTGTTTTTATCAGTAAATTTTGTAAATAAGTAATTTTTCTCCTTCACTAATGGGCACTGATGAAGCGGCACAGAAGGGCGCTGATGTGGTGGCACTGATGGGGAGGCACTAATGTGCCACACTGATGAGCACTGATGAGGTGGCACTGATGGGCACTGATGAGGAGGCATTGAAGGGTACTAATGGGGTGGCACTAATGAGGAGCACAACCACTATTGCTCCGCGGGCGCCTCCCAGATCAGTGACACTGGGACAACGTCAAGAACGAGACAGGATAATTTTACTGTATGAAAGGTGGGAGGTGGTTAAACTCCTTGGCACTCGACATTTTGGCTGAGATCAAGTGTAGTATCTGTTCTTATCCGTTGCCAGAGGAGGCGCTGTGCCACTCCCATTGAGGAGGGCAGGCAAATCCAATGGTGTCATTGCACCTGGAAGGGTCGGTTTCTGTAGTGACTACACCATGCTGCCTGACAGATACTAGGGGTCGGCCCATGGTTGAGTCTGAGCCGTCTGGAAGGGTGCTCCTGGTGAGGATGGGTGCTGCATTGGGTCTGGCTAGAGGGTCGGGTCCCTGGCCTTCTGGCCTAGTTTGGGGTAGCTCTAGCTCTGGTCAGTTTTTCAGGAGATAACACCGGCTCCTCTCTAGCTGAGGGGGAGTAGCGGTTAGTATTTCCCGAATATAATTAGGAAGGAGTGATGGGAGCGACGGTGGATCCTGATGGTAAAGGGCTCTCACCAAGCTCTCAGAACGTCATGCCTTCTTGCCTGGGGTGGAGGCTGTTGTGGTCTAGGTTCTGGGTCAAGGTTGGTACTGAAAGCCTATGGTACATGTGCCCCTGGAGTTGATTAGAGCATCTGACATTGTTGAGACTGTTCCAGGCCTCCCTTCAGCCACTTGAAAAGTGGTCTGGCGGAATGTTTCTTCAGGACATTCGCGCATGCCAGAAACCTGTGCAGATACAGGCAATGCCCTTTTTGTATTATCCAGGATTAAACTGCTTTGCATGTTTTCTGGAAGTGTCCCTTTGCACAGGGCCTGTTGAGGGCCTTGGAACCAGAACTTAAAGACTTTGTGCCACAGACTGCCCCATCACACAGTTTGGTGAGCTGAACGGACTCTTCTGTGGAACTCATTCACAGGAGGACTTTGACAGCGCCTGGCAGGTGCTGTCTTGCTTTAAGGACGCTGTATGGTGTGCCAAAAAGCGCCTCATCCACCAGCAGGAGAGATGTCCATCGAGGACTGTCATAGACTGGTCCACAGTCTGCTCAGAAACTATCACTTGATGGACTTTAAGGAGGAAGAGGAGGTCTGAAGATTTTGTCTGTGTCAGGAAAGGCTGGCTGGGGACAGTGGTCCGTCACCTGTCTGTGCGCGCCTGCGGGTGCCTGAGCGTGTCCGTGCTGGTGCGCGCGGTTGCGTTCGTGTGCAAGTGCGTTCGCGTGTGCGCGCACGGTTACCGGCGCCAGGCGGGCTATTTAAACCCAGTTCTCCCTTCAGATCTTGCTGCTTGATCTATAGCATTCCTGAGACTATTACCTGAATCTGATCTGTTTGTGTATTGACCCGGCCTGATCTGTGACCTTCCCTGCCTTCTGCCTGCCTCTGACCTCTGGCTTGTCTACGACTCTGCACCTGTCTCATCCTTTGGACCATCCGTGCTCATCCGTTACCGACCCGGCCTGCTCCACGTACCTGCCTCTGTCTGCTGTATCTGTTCCTGTACTGACTGTCTGATTTGACCCGGCTTGCCTGACTCTTCTGCATGCCTGGCCCTGAGTGATCCACCTGTTCCTGTTGGTCTCCTGCTGTCTACTGGTTCCTGTCCGCTGCCACTGGGGCCTGCTTGTCCAGCTACAGTTCCTGAAGTCAGCCTGATCCATTCTCCGGCTGTTGACCCTGCCAGGCACTCGTGCTACCTTTGACTCCCGCGCCTCCTGTCACCACTATCAGGGGCCGTGAGTCGGGGACGCAAGAGAGGTCTCCTTCTGCATTCCGGGCTCACCACTAGGTACGTGACAGTATCAAGCAGCCATGTCCGAGCCCGGGCAGGGAGCCTCTCCTTTGGATGAACTGTGTTTGCATTTGGCGGGTTTGACCCAGGCAGTTAAAGGTCTTCAAGAAAGCTATTCCCGTTTGGAGGAACGTGTTCAAGCCCTCTCTCCACCAGCTACTGCCCAGGGGTCACCATCTGCCTCTGCCAGCATGCCTGCTCCACCAGCAGTGGTGATGTTACCCCCTGAACCTCGAGTGCCCACGCCTGAGAGATTTTCTGGTGAACGCAGCAAATTCAGGGCCTTTCGCAACCCCTGCGAGCTATACTTTGCTCTTCAGCCACGGACATTTTCTTTGGAAGCCACCAAAGTGGGCTTTGTAATCTCCTTGCTCCAGAACGAACCCCAGATATGGGCACATCGCCTTCTTGAACAAAAGGCTGACGAACTTTCCAACCTGACCAACTTTTTTGACATGATGGCCCGAATCTATGAGGACCCTCAGCTCTCAGCAACAGCCAAGGCCGCTCTCCATGCATTACAGCAGGGTCGCAGGGCCACAGAGGACTACGTTGCAGAGTTCAGGCGTTGGAGTGCAGACACCAATTGGAATGATGCTGCTCTCCGCTACCAGTTCCGGTTGGGTCTGTCTGATCCCCTTAAAGATGAACTCGCCCTTGTAGGGGTTCCTCAGACTCTGGATGAACTCATCAATCTATCCATATAGATTGACAGGCGCCTACGTGAACGCAGGTCAGAGAGAGCCGCAGGTCCGTCACGTCTCACCTGGATGTTGCCAAGAGTGCCCAGTTACTCAAGTACTATGCCACCAGCTCAGTCTACTCCTACTACTGATGTGCCGGAGCCTATGCAGCTGGGTTTGCTATGACCAACGCTCACACCTGAAGAACGTCAGCGTCGCCGCATGAATGATCTGTGCATGTATTGTGGGGAGCCTGGGCACTACGTGAGGTCCTGCCCAACCAAGATCCGTAAGTGGCTTCCTCCTGCTTATCAAGTCCTTGCAATCACCAATGCTTCCCCTCATCTTGCTTTTTCCATTTTGTTGCAGCTCCCCGGAAAGAACATCCAGGTTCCCGCTATCGTTGACTCTGGAGCATGCAGCTGCTTTATGGACTCTGCTTTTGCAGCAAAACACCACATACCACTATGCTCCAAGACCCAAGGACTACTGATACATCTTGCCGATGGATCTGCCACCCGGTCTGGTCCTGTCACCTAGGAAACCATCCCCATCTCTGCCAGCATATCCAATCTTCACCATGAACTTTTATGTCTTGACATCATCACTACACCCTTGTTTCCAGTTATCCTGGGTATGCCCTGGCTCCAGGCCCACAACCCTTGCATTGACTGGATTACCAGAGATGTTACTTTTCCTTCGCCTTATTGGTTCCAACATTGTCTACCAAGGACTTCCAACCAGCCCACAGCTCTGATGTGCCTGGATACGGAAGCTCGCCAATTAGTCCCAGAGGCATACCACGACTTCATGGATGTCTTCAGCAAGAAAGGTGCAGAGACTCTTCCCCCTCACCAGGTCTATGACTGTCCTATCAAGCTCCTCCCTGGGGCCGAAGTACCATTTGGAAGAATTTTTCCTTTAACTGAACTGGAACTGGCAGCACTTAAGGATTATATTGATGAAAATCTTAAGAAAGGATTCATCCGCTCTTCCACATCCCCTGCAGGAGCTGGCATTTTCTTTGTGGAAAAGAAGGACCATACCCTTCGGCCATGTGTCGATTATCAGGAACTAAACAAGGTGACCATTAAAAACCGATATCCTCTCCCTTTGGTGCCGGAACTTTTCCAGAGACTGGGGGCAGCAGTCATTTTTACTAAATTAGACCTACGGGGGGCCTATAATCTGGTTCGCATAAGGGAGAGTGACGAATGGAAGACAGCTTTTCGCACCCGATTCGGACATTTCGAATACCTAGTTATGCCTTTTGGGCTCTGCAACACCCCTACCGCCTTCCAGCATTTTATAAATGACATCTTCAGAGACTTCCTGGACCTATTCGTCATCATCAAGTGTGTGTTAGAGCGACTCCGTCAGCATGGCCTTTATGCAAAACCTGAGAAATGCGAATTTGAACAACAGAGCATACAGTTTCTGGGACTAATCATTTCTGTTGAGGGCATTAAAATGGACCCTCAAAAAATTTCCGCTATCCTTGAGTGGCCTGCTCCTGTGGACAAAAAGGGGGTTCAGCGGTTTGTGGGCTTTTCGAACTTTTATTGGAAATTTATTAAAGGATTCTCAGCCATCATCGCACCTATTACCCAGCTGACCAAGCAGGGAGTTCGATTTCATTGGACTCCCGAAGCCCAAACTGCTTTTGACACCCTTAAGAGACTTTTTACCTCCGCTTCTGTACTAAAACACCCTGACCCGGCTCTTCCGTTTTTTCTGGAGGTTGATGCATCCGAAGTCGCCGTTGGGGCAGTACTCTCACAACGACAAGGTCCCAAGGCTCTTCTGTTCCCCGTTGGCTTCTTTTCACGCAAGCTCTCTGCTCCTGAAAGAAACTATGATGTGGGAGACAGAGAACTATTAGCAATAAAAGCGGCTTTGGAGGAGTGGCGGTATCTTCTGGAAGGAGCAGCTCACTCGATCCTGATTTATACGGATCACAAAAACCTGGAGTACCTGAAATCTGCTAGAAGGTTGAAGCCGTGTCAAGCCAGGTGGGTGCTGTTCTTTTCCAGCTTTGCCTTCCATGTCACCTACAGACCGGGTTAAAAAAATACCAAAACGGACGCATTGTCCCGCATGTTCAATGATCCCAAAGTACCTACCTCTCCGGATACTATTCTGTCGGCGGAAAACTTTCTCCTTCTTCAAGAAGATCTTTTAAGTCGGATTAAGCAAGTTTCCAGTGAAGACCCCCTCCTGAAGAAGCAAGGCTTGCGAAAGACGGTCTGTTCTGGCTTGAGGACAAAATCTTCATTCCAGAAAATCTTCGGGCCACCATACTCGAGCTCTGCCACGACCATGTACTAGCCGGCCACTTCGGTGTCTCCAAGACGTCTGACCTAGTGCTACGTTCTGGTGGCCGCAAGTTGCAAAGGACTGCAAAAGATACGTGGAGTCTTGTACCATCTGTAATCGCAACAAGGGTAATAAGGCCAGGGCTTGGGGCCTGCTCCAACCTTTACCTGCTCCAGAGAGACCCTGGAAATTAATCTCCATGGACTTTATTGTTGAACTCCCCCCTTCAGAAGGCCATACTGCCATCTTTTTGGTAGTGGATCGGCTGTCCAAGATGGCATACTTCATCCCCTTGAAAGGAACACCGTCGGCACCAGAAACTGCACAAGTTTTTATCAGGGAAGTCATCAGACTTCATGGAGTTCCAGCCAACATCATATCAGATAGGGGGGTGCAGTTTACCTCTCGGTTCTGGAAAGCACTATGCAGTTCCCTTGGCATCGAGCTATCTTTTTCCTCTGCATACCATCCTCAGACAAATGGGCAGACAGAGAGAACTAACCAGACTCTTGAGCAGTTTATTCGCTGTTTTTCCTCCTTTTCTCAGGACGACTGGTTCTCTCTGTTGCCACTGGCCGAGTTTGCTTATAATAATTCCATCCATTCTACCATCAAGCAGACCCCGTTTTTTGACAGTTATGGTTACCACCCATCATTTCTACCTAACTCTGTTCCTGAATGTTCTGTGCCAGCCGTTCTCAAGACTGTGGATTTTTTCAGTACCAACAATAAACTGTTGCAGGAAACCATGACCAGAGCACAAGCGCTAAACAAAGAGACTTTTGATAAAAACAGACGGGGAAACTGATTCTGAAACCCGGAGACCAGATTTGGCTGTCTACAGTTAGTCTCCGACTCGCTTGCCCTTCAAAGAAATTGGGCCCTAAGTTTCTGGGTCCTTTCACAGTCAAGAGGAGAATCAATGAGGTGGCCTACGAACTGGAACTGCCAGAATCACTTCAGTTACACCCCGTTTTTCATGTTTCTCTCCTGAAACCCGCCATCTCTAATCCTTTCCCAGGACGAGCCACAGATCCCCCTGCTCCTATTTTGGTCAATGGTGAAGAGGAGTTCGAAGTGGAGGCAATAATGGATTGCAGGAAGAGAAATAACTGTGTCCAATTTCTCATTAAATGGAAGGGGTACGGTTCCGAGGAAAACTCATGGGAGCCTGAAAGCAACATACATGCCAAGAATCTGATACAAGCCTTCAAGAGATCCCATCCTGAGAAAATGGCCCGGTTGGGCATCCGGAGGCTGCCCCTTGGGAGGGGGCAATGTCAGGAAAGGCTGGCTGGGGACAGTGGTCCGTCACCTGTCTGTGCGCTCCTGCGGGTGCCTGAGCGTGTCCGTGCTGGTGTGCGCATTCGTGGTCGCGCGGTTGCACACAATTGCGCGAGTGCAAGCTTTCGCGTTCGAATGCGCGCGGGGTGCGTGCGTTCGCGTGCACACGCGTTCACGTGCACGCGCGCGCACGGTTACCGGCGCCAGGCAGGCTATTTAAACCCAGTTCTCCCTTCAGATCTTGCTGCTTGATCTACAGCGTTCCTGAGACTATTACCTGAATCTGATCTGTTTGTGTATTGACCCGGCCTGACCTGTAACCTTCCCTACCTTCTGCCTGCCTCTGACCTCCGGCTTGTCTACAACTCTGCACCTGTCTCATCCTCTGGACCATCCGTGCTCATCCGTTACCGACCCGGCCTGCTCCACGTACCTGCCTCTGTCTGCTGTATCTGTTCCTGTGCTGACTGTCTGATTTGACCCGGCTTGCCTTTCTTTTCTGCGTGCCTGCCCCTGAGTGATCCACCTGTTCCTGTTGGTCTCCTGCTGTCTACTGGTTCCTGTACGCTGCCACTGGGGCCTGCTTGTCCAGCTACAGTTCCTGAAGTCTGCCTGATCCATCCTCCGGCTGTTGATCCTGCCAGGCACTTGTGCTACCTTTGACTCCCGTGCCTCCTGTCACCACTATCAGGGGCCGTGAGTCGGGGACGCAAGAGAGGTCTCCTTCTGCATTCTGGGCTCACCACTACATACGTGACAGTCTGGGTCCGGAAGAATTTTTTTATTCCTGTCCCGGAGGGCCTGGCCATTGTATTACACAATGGCCACTTTTCACCCTCCTTTAAACTTCCTTCCTCCCCCACTTTATTTTATCTATGCATTTATGTGTCACTTATTTTGTCTTTTTATTTTGTTTGTACACGGTTTGTTGCACTGTGTTACTAGTAGGGTGCAGGTCCTCGGGCCTGCCCTGAAAGTCTTGGGAGGGGGTGGACATGGACCTTTTGGCTTAGTTCACCCTCTCCCATGGGGGCTCCCTTCGGGGGAGCCCCACCAAATACTTGGATGGGTATGTCTTTCGGAAGACCCTCCAGACAAAGGGCCCCTTTGGCCAGATGGAACAAGTGTAAGTACCCATGTCCTCGTCAGGAGCTTAACGCCCTGGGGGATTCAGGGTAAGGCCCTCTGGTTTCAGAGGGTTTGTGTACCCGTTGCACTTTTTTGTGTCACCTTTTTATATGTGTGCATATTTTTTTGGCACTGGGTGAAGTTTTTGAGTGTGTTTCACACACCGTGGGCTTTCAAAAAAAAAAACAGGCTTCTTTGTTAAACCTGGTTTATGTGAGTTTGCATTAGGCTGCTGCATTAAAGTTATCAACACTGCACTTAGTTGGCGCCCTCTTGTGTTCTTTTGTATATACATATGTAGCACTAACCCCGAAGGAGCTGCTGGTTTGATTTGGGCTTACCGTTACCTCCCCTGCTTGCTTCTCCATCTTGGGGATCCGGTGGTAACCGGCCCAAAGAATGTTGAAACTGACACTGAATCCTCTTTTCAGGTTATTTATTTAGAAAAAACAAAGTCTCTTAATGGAGGGTAGAGGGTTAGGGGTGAGTTCAGGCACTTAAATTGCAAGGGGAAAATATTAAGAGAATCTAGAGAATAAAACAGTTTCACAACTGGATTCAACAACCCCCAGATAGACCTCTTTCACTAGGCCTAGCAGCCGGTGGGATGCTCGGTAAAGTCTCTGCCACAGACTTGTCAGATACACTTGAGCGTTACTGAGGGATGTGGATACATTTAAAGAACTGACATACAGTACCAGGTTCTCTCAGCCGATCCGGCGATACCGTATGAGTGTTGATCCAGGTTGCATCCTTCAACTAAGTCTCCAGGCTCCTTCAGAGAAACCAGCCTTGTGCATGGTCTTCTCCTGAAAGAGTCCTCCCCTGGGGTTCTTCAGTTGCTGGGCCTCTCCCTTCTGATGAGACAGCACTGGACCATCCCTGGATCTTTAGGCCCCAAAATTTGCTCAGCCTATCCCTTCAGTTGCGTTGCCTCGGGCCAGCCGGCCCCTGAGACACAGAATGCATCGTTCTGCACCCCAGGCCAGGAGGGCCATGGGGCTGGGTCAGGAGGACCACCAGAACCAAACGAACAGAAACCCGTCCCGCCAACATGACGTTGGTACCTTAAACACCACCCCCCAGAATGCACAGCAGGAAAACACTCCCGCTGGGCTTGTTCCAAGAGATAAGTGGAATTCAATGCATCCAGCTAGACTGTTTTTCTCCTCTTGCCGGCGGTGACAGCGACATCTGCGTTCAAGGAGAACCCAGTACAACCCAGCTGGACTGGTACTGAAACCAGAAATTTAGAGAAATAGTCCCGAAGCCCAACTGTGGCTTCAGGCAACGTAACTTTACAAAAACAATAGCGCCTGCTCGTCAGGAGCCAGCGCTACGTATATATATATATATATATATATATATATATATATAGACATATTTTAAATACTGTAGCTGGAATGTTTCTAGTTAGAGAATGGCATGGCTTTTACATGAGATCTCTATCAAATGAAAAAAATATAAAAATCTTTTTTTGCAGAACCTGACATTCGAACCAAGAAGATTGTAAAGATTGTCACGCAGATGCTAGTGGACGGGAAAATTGTTGGCAAATCCAGTGAGGTTGAAGAGTTTGAGAATGCTGAGAAAGCAAATTAGCCAATCCATTCACTGCTTGAGCTGCCTGCTTAATAATCGTGTAACAAAGTAATCCGTGAGAGCCATTAATCAAGTTCTTGGATTGTACAGGGTTCAAAGTTGTTCATTTATTGGATACAAACTCAAGTCTAGTTATTTATAAAGTGTGTGTAAAAAGCATTAACTCTATTTACATTATAATAGGATAAAAGTGGATGAGAGGTTTCTTGCATTTTTGTTTGGAGATTGTTATATGTGTATTGTGTTTCGGCCTGTGGCCATTTTATTGGTAGCCCTTCAATCTAATACTCACCTTTTTGATATAGTTTTTTGTTTGTGCAACTGGTTTTTCCCTATTTGTGTCCTAAATAAATCAGACAAAGTTCTTTATTATTTTTTGTGGTAATATGGCTCTTTATTGCTCTGAAACACATCCATTTTGTTATTGTAGTTGGAAATGAGTAATACTGTATATGTTTAGAGGACAAAATGTATAACCCAGAATTTTTTAACCTTTTTTTACACAGAGAAACCCTTGAAATAACTATCTGGTCTCAGGGAACCCCTGCTAAAAAAAATTCTATATCTACAAGGCATGATACATTAAGGCAGCCTTTCTCAACTTTTTCAACACAAAAGAACCCTAGACATAGTTCTCCGGTCTCAGGAACCCCTACTAAAAATTAGAAATCTACAACTCATGTTACATTAGTATGATGGTCAGTGGGAAAAATGGTCCTCACACTTGTGGTCATTGGGAAGAATTACCCCCTTACAGATAGCTAAAAAGGTCAAAGGTGTCAGTGGGAACTTATCCGAGAGACAGAAATTGCCCAATGCTGAAGGAACCCCTAGCAACCTCTGGAGGGACCCTAGGGTTCCACAGAACCCTGGTTGAGAATCACTGCATTAATGTGATGGTCAGTGGGAATAATGCTCCTTACACCTGCAGTCAGTGGGAAGAATTACCCCCTTACAGATGCCTAAAAGGATCAAGGGTGTCAGTGAGTACTTATCTGAGAGGCAGAAATTGCTCTTTGATCAAGGAACCCCCTAAGAACCTCTGGAGGAACCCCTAGGGTTCCATGGAACCCATAGCAACCTCTGGAGGAACCCTAGTTGAGAAAAACCCTGATATAACCCAACTAAATTTTATTGTGCAATTGCCCACAGCTGCAAATTTCAACATTCAATGTATACAGTAGGATCAGTATATAAGTATATCTATGGATCAAAGCATTTCACCCAAAAGCAGGGCTTCCTCCTGATCCATTTAATTGTAAACTCTATCACGCAATGCAGCTGATAAGCAATAAAATGTATATTATTACAAACAGCAATAGTTTATAGATACTACATACAGTATAGATACTGCATAACATAATGTATGTTTGTTTTGGCACTGTGATTAATAGAGTTTACAATCAAGTGGATCCTGAGAAAGACCATTTTTTAGGGCGAAATGCGTTGGTCCAAATATTGGAATTTGCATTTTTCTTGTTTGTCTAATTTTGGGTACGTTAAATATCCCCATCTCCTCATGATCCTTTTTTAGAGTTAAAGAGGAAGTGTCTCTCTTTTTTGCACTTTGATATTATATGGGGTAGTGACATGTATATGTGACAAGGACTCACACTGTTACAATAAATTTACAACTATATTTTACTGTCTAGCAGACAGAGTCAGGGTTGATTTAAGCCTTGCGTGTGTTAAAGAGAGACTTTCACTAGGGAAGGGAGGTGAGTATGGAAAATTGATTCAGATGTAAATTACAGGCAGCCAAAGGTGTCTTCACATAACCTGCAGCAGTCGTCCAAATATGCATACCATCGGTTAAAGCTAGGTCATTATGACAGGTTCGATTTGCATACTTGGCGAGCTCTGGCATGTAGTCCATTCATCTACCCTTGACCCCAGCCAGGATTCAAGAAGGTGGATTCAAGCCACCGTGACCACGAAAGGGTACACTGTCAGCCTCTGGAAAGGAGGCTCCTCTGCAGCAGGTCCTCAAGGTATTTGTTGCCCCCTTGAGCAAGGGCAGTTTGAGCTTTTTGAATTTTCCTTTATAATGTCCAGGAGGGAGCTAAAGAGATAATGGTCCCTCTGATTCCACAAACTCTGGTGTCCTTTTGCATGCACTGGAGCATAAAGAAGTCCATCTGCCACAAATCACCAGAGGCAGAGGTTACCAAAGGAGCAAGTTCTCTGGAAACACTGTCCTTAGCTATCTCCCCTCAAACATATAGAAGTCCCAGGATTTGTGAGGGGTGGAATCCACCCCTTGAAGACTGCTCAATGTTCTCCTCCTTCTGAATGACACCATGACAGTAATGCTCCTCATGCTCTATATGTACCAGCTGTAGTCTCAGAAGGATGGGGTCAGGATAAAGTGGACCCTGAGACACCAGGAAGGCTACCTCAGGTTGTTCTACTTCTAGTGCCCAGTCTATTATCCCATGCTCTATCTGCTCCATCAGATTGAGGACAAGTGTCCAGGAAAGGCAATTGTGTAAACCTTCCCTGCCAAATGGTGAACAGTAGGTTGGTGCCATTGTCGCACACAACCTTTCTTGGCATAAGATGGTGTGGGATTAACAGCCTTTGGGCCTGCCCCTGCAGAGCTGAAAGAATTTGTGCCCTAGTGTTTCTACTGCCCCCTAGGCATACCAGCAGCAAAACTGTGTGGTAGCATTTTGCCTGAGCTGTTGCTTGGGGAAACTGGTGTTTCTAAGAACAGCTCACCAGAAGAGAGTGTTGAGATGAAAGTGACTCCCCTATCACCATCACCAGGTATCGGGATGGAAAGTGGCACAACCAGCTCCAGTGGTGTGCCCCATCCTTCATCCTTCCCCGCTACAGCAAGGTGACTCAGTGGGCCATGAACAAGATATAAAGTCCCTGCCTATACTTGCTGAATGCATATTTGTGGCCATGTGGACACTACACCTGACCACATTGTCCAGGACAAGGAAACATTACCTTATTCATGATGGTGGAGGGCAGGGATGGCTTTACGAGATGGCAAACAAATAGCGTCTGGAAACCAGCCACTGCGGTAGGGCAGAAGTGAAAAAAGCATATGGAAAGGAACAGACTGCACCAGCTGGATCATCAGCTGTAAAGCCAAATATTTTTCCAAGCTGGCACTGATAAGCTGGGAATGGGTGTGGCTGAGAGTGCAGTTTTCCTTCTGTTCCAGCATCTGGGGCAAAGAAACCTGCCTGCTCAATGCTAAAGATGGAGATGGCAGATTGCGATTGGCAGAATCAGAGCATGATTGCAGCCCAGGGTTTGCCCCTACTTTGGTGGCTCCACGGAAAGGATTGTAAGGTAAACCTCTGGCATCCTATGAATACTTTCATCCCTATCACTTGAGACTCATGATAGAGAATCTTGTATTGTAGACGGAGAGGTGGAGAAGAGCTGGAAGAAGGAAGAGGAGAAGTGTGGCCCTTTTTTCCTTATCACTACTGGCACCACACTCACTGGTTGTATCCTATGCTTGCCCCTTCTCTGCGTGACCCAATGCTGATACTTTTCCCTGCTGGAATAGACCTGTATACAAAAACTTCTAACACCCGTTAAATACTTTCATCCCTATCACTTGAGGCTGCTGATAGGGATTCTCGTATAGTGCACTGAGAGGCGGAAAGAGAAAAACTGGAAAGAGAAGGAAAAGTGTGGCGCTTTTTCTGCCTACCAATATCCTTCAGGTGCTGCTCTAACCAAGCTGCATGGTGAGCACTTCATACATGTAATACCCAAATGACTGATGTTAATAACAGACTTGAGATGCTGCTGACTGCAAATGACCATGTTGAGGGTTGCATATGTTGAAAAAGGCCCCAGGAGATAGCAGTGGCCTAAACTCCACAGCTCTGCGATCTGGTGGTATAGGGTGGCTGCTTCTTCCACTTCTCTTTGAGCTGCCCCAAGCTGACCTCCTGTCTCTCTGCTGTTATGCCTGTCCCTCACTTACCTCCTCTAGTATATTTGGCACCATAGCATGGACAGAGACCTCAACAACATCATCCAATTCCAGTCCCTGAGAGGGTTCCATCATGCAGCAGGCCCTAATGAAGGGACCCTGCCGATTAGATGGTTAGACTATACATTCACCAAGCCACCCCTCCAATGGAACCCCCATCACCAGCCACCACTGCCTCCTCTCCCAAGATGGCTGATTCTCCTTCCGTTTTCTTCTTATGACAAACAGGATTAAAAGTCCCACAACTCCCCCTTTTTCTTCTTACTTTTCAACACCTACCAGGTTAACATGAAGCTGTATGTTTACTTTAAGTAAAACAAAGCTGGCAGCTTGATCTTCCACAATGAATGTGTAGCGGATGACATTTTGGACAAAATGTCATACGCATGTAAATTTAGTTCTTGCCTCAGAACAGTAGGGGTTCTGAAGGTTAATTACGTAGGCCTTGACACCAGTCTGGCTGGGCTGTGTTGGAAGTTCTGCCTGGTCATGTGAGCAGTGATGTGCACATGACAGGCCAGAGCCAGGCCTGGTTGGACGGTTTGAGTATCAACCTTCTCGGAACCAATCAGTGGAAGTGCTGGTCCCGCTGGAGAGTTTGGGAAGGGGTACTTAAGATGTGTGGGTCACGTGTTTAGAGAGAGTAGTTTGTGAGGCCCGTGTGGTCTGTTCTGGTTCCAGGACCGGGGTAGCCCCATGAGGGGTCCCGGTCACAGGGTGTTTGACACCCCACAACGTGTTCCTGTCAGAGGCCCCTAATAGACCAGCCTGGTCTGGGGTAGGGATCTGTTCCCAAGTCTCGGAATTTGGTGGTCCGAGGTGCAGTAACTGAGGGAGGATTCAAGGTGTCCGGGTGAGCTTGGAGAGGCACCACAGCTCGTGGAAGTGACCGGGGGAGGACTCTTCGGAGGAGGGCCGGCAAGTGGCATCCTGAGAAGTGCCTGGTTACTGAGTTGGGAAGGACATTGACGAATTCACGCTTTTCCAGTACCATTGAGGATACGGGAAACGTTCCAGGTACTGAGGAAAAAGGTTCCTATTCACCCTTAGTTACAACTTGTATACTTTCATAGGATTGCTTCAAGTTTTGAGTCAACGTGCTGACTGCCATGATCTCAGGCTAGAGATCTGTTCAGCCTTGAAGTATCCATCTGCAAGTGGCTACTCTCTGTGGAATTAGAGACTTGCTAGACTTGCAGTTCAAGGTGCCTGAGTTCTTCACCCTTGCCTTCTGTTCCCATGAGAGACCTTTTAAAAAGGACTTTATCCATGTCAGTGTTCAAGTTGTTGGGTATCAACCCTGGGAACCCCCAGACGTGGAAGAGCAGGCCAAGAGAAGGTAACTGGTAAGCCCAATAAGTCAAGGCCGCCCTGCAAGGGTTACAAATGCGTTTATTAACCCAGGTGTAACACAACAGGGGAATTACAACAGGTGTTTTCTACTATATTTAAGGTTAATATGAAGGTGTACACTGCATTTCCCATCCCTATTCACTGTAGAAGGGGGCAACGCATTAGCACCCTGTGATTTCTTGCTTCGGCTCTGCTTTCAAGCCCATGGCTTTCAATTGACATATCTATTTTCATCTCATGTTGCAATATAACAAAATCAAAACTTGCCCCATAGTGTGAAGGAATGTAATATACAAAATGATAATCAGAAAATGTCTATTTGCTTATGTGTATACACATGTTTCTATGCAACTCCTTACTTATTATGTAGTATACAGATTGGCTCTCTGTTTGGAGTTAAAGATGGCGTCTGAACCCTACATCCCGCGCGTGAGAAGAATGCATATGAGATAACAGAACTAGCTTCAACTAAACTTCAAGAATCAAGTTTTTCCATTTGTCTTGTATTTTAACCAATAAGATGTACCAATTACACTGAAACAGCAATGACGTATCTTTCTGTATAAAATATTGATACCGCCCAGAAATAAACCAGAAGTTAGAAGTAACCGAGCTGAACGTGTCTCAGAGAGTGTTTACTTCTAATGTGCATGCACGTTTATACGTTTTAATTAGAAACAGCAGCAGATAACCTTGAACTAGATTGTAGTTCTTATCTATTTCAATTGGCGCCCAACGTGGGGCCCCAGGCTTTAATCGAAGGGAGACCGCATTCCAAGACCGAACAGCTGGCCAAATCAGAGCAAGGGGGTTAAGCGCGCAGCCCAAACAGCATGGTAAGCATATTTATTCTTACCACTGTACGACTTCTCTGTTTGGGCTGGTTGATTTTGTCTTGTTGGCTCCTTTAGATTGTCCAAAGAGGCAGGTAACTTATTTATTGCCTGGGGCTGTTTTAACGAACCTGCCAATGATTTTCTGGTGACTGTATTATCTGTTCAGTGTCTGTCATCCTGAAGGACTGCAAATCAGCAGACTAAAAGTGCAGCTGCAGGTGTGTGTGTCCATCCTCACCCGTAGATTAGTTGTCTGCCTCTAGCGGTGGGATGGAATTCTGCAACCGTTTATAGACGGGCTACCCGAGATTGACTGTGTAGGACCTCTGAGGGTTTTCTCAGCTGCTGGAATTTGGCAGTCTGAATGAAGACTTGCTGGAATTTGGTAGTCTTGTAACTCAGGTGAGCTGCTCCTGAGGGTTTTCTCAGCTGCTGGAGCTTTGCAGTTCAAAGAGTGGCAGGTGTAATGTCTTGTCCTGAGTGTATTTGTGGTCTACTGTTTGCCATACGCGAGGAGGGTTGGGGATTGGTGAAGGTGAGAGACGGTGGCTACCTGAAGGATCAGTTGGGCCATAAGCCACTGCTCCTCACCACCCTTGACGTGCTAGTTTTGAGATTAAACGTACATTACCCAGTGAAACGGGGTTTGGGCAGACCCTCGAAGAGATAGAACAGAGGAGCCTGTTGTTTTTTTTTTCCTTCCTTGCAGCGTTGCGAGCCCCCACCCTAGGAATTGTTTGATAAGACAGCGGAGGAGTATTAACCCATTAGTTGTCTGTATTCTCCTCTGAAGCCATCCGCTGCGATAGAGAAGGGAATGCTAGCATGTGATATTGTGAAGAGGAGAGAAGATGTTGAAATAGTTAACAAAGTTGTGTTATGTTGCTAAAGAAACAGAGAGGAATTCTGTGTGATAAAGAAAATTGGATAAAGGAAGTTAAGAAAGCTGCCAATTGTATTATGTATCACAGAATTGATGATATGCAAAAACTTGAAAGAGAGGAGGGGGGGCAACCCGAACACCCACTCCCTTCTCACCTCACCAGCCCAAGCACAACCCACTGTGACAACTCTACCCGGCAGCCATCTTAGTGCACCCAGGCCTTCACTTTCTGCCCACCCCAGTGCACTTCCTGCTGGTGGCCATCTTGGTACACCCGGTAGGCCCAACCACAGCCTATAACCAGTTCTTTTTGTTTTAAACCAGGATGGTTCCTACCACACACCCATCTTTCCCAATACAGAAGCATTACCTTCACAGGCCGGATATGTTAATGATGAAGAAGCGTCCGATTGGGAAGACCAACAACAGGCAACAAGGCCACCTGCTGATTTAACCCCCAATCCGGCTATACCAGGATGGTTCCTACCTAAAAGAGAACCAGCTACTTGTGGCGGTGTCCCTGACTGCAAAGTACCTCACAGTGATGGACTTGCAAATGCTCTCTTCAGTGTCCACCCTCACCCCTCCTGCTGGTACCTTTTGCATTCACCCACAAAAAAACAGCAACATACCTAGACAGTTATGCCACAAGGGGCACAGAACTCTCCAAGCTAGTTTGCAAAAGCTATGGCTATCATCCTTGACACATAACAAGAGGATCACCCAGAAGATATTCTCCTCCAATTTGTTGATGACCTTCTCCTCTGTGCAGCTGACTTACCCACTGTTGAAGTCACCTCAGAAAACCAGTTGTGCTATCTTGCCAACCAGGGTTGCAAAGCCCAAATTGTGGTGGTGCTCAACATCTGTCATTTTCCTTGGACACTGTCTTGTCCCATGGGACAAGACACCTCACTGAAGACACGGTGAAAGCAATCTCTGACATCCCACTGCCACAAGGCCAGAAGCCCCTTCATTTCTTCCTTGGACTAATTTCCTATTGCAGAGCATGGATTCCAGAAGCCTCCTTACTGATGCAACCTTTGTATGATGCCCTGAAATTAGACCCCTTCTAGATGTCTCCTGAAGCAATATCCAACTTTGAGGCCCTCAAGCGTGCCATCTCTGGCGCTAGGGCTTTCAGATTACGACAAAACGTTCAAGCCCTTTGTTTTCCGAATGTCTGGGACATGCTGCAGGTGTACTCACCCAATTACATGGCATCTGCCTACACCCCATAGGATATTATTCCTGTCAGCAGGATGCGATAGCAAGAGGAAGCCTATCATGTCTGCGAGCTGTCTTTGCTGCACAAGCCTTGTTTGAGAAAACTTCGGACTTGGTCCTCGGACACTGCCTCATTCTGCTTGCTCCCCATGACATTGGTCCCATACTCAACCAAGATCCAGCCAAAACATCTGTCCACTGCCAGACACTTGAGACTCCTGTGTTCCCTCCTACTGGACGGCATTACTCTATTACGTTGTCACACACTGAACCCTACCACCCTTCTTCCACTTCTCGAGGGGGGAAAGGAGGAGGAGTCGAGTCTTGACTTGTCACCCCATGACTGCATCGAACTAATGCGGCTGGAAACCATGCATCTCCCCACCGTGAGTGAAATACCCCTGCAGGATCCAGGTCATCACTGAAAACTCGATTTTCCAAACTGAAACCTTACCACCGGTGATGTCTGCACAGGTGGCAGAGCACTTACTACAGCATGTAAATTGGCAGAGGGAAAAAGAGCCAACATTCATACGGACTCAAGATATGCTTTCAGAGTTGCCCATGATTTTGGTGTTATCTGGAAGGACAGAGGGTTCCTGACAGCTGCAGGAACACCTGTGAAACACAGCTCAGCCATCAAGGACTTGATGGACGCCCTGCTTCTCCCAACCCAAGTGACTGTTCTAAAAGTAAAGCACACGACAAACTCAACTCGAAGGAAGCTTGAGGCAATCTAGCCAATTCAGCTGCCAAACAGACAGCCAGTGGTCCAAGGGAAGTGGACAGCAGGGTGGTAGAAGAAGACCACCCTGTGCTTATCCTACAGACTCTCCCAGTGGACAGAGTTTATCTGGAAGAATTACAGGAAGCAGCAAGTTCTGATGAGAAGGAAAGCTGGAAAATGGAGAGGAGCAACTCTCAGAGATAGACTATTCGAGTGCAACAAGAAGCCTTGTCTACTCAGGAGTATGTACCCAGCCATGGTGCAATGGGCAAATGGAGCTGCTCACTTGACAAAGACCCTTATGAACTCTCTTATCAAGCACTATGTAGCACCAGAAGTTACTCCATTGACCAACAACTTCTGCAGATCATGCTCTATCTGCGACAAATGTAACCCAGAACGTACAGAAAAGGCACAGAAGAAGCACCTGGCCAAAGCCCTATACCCCCTTTCAGAGGATACAAATTGATCACTCCCAAATGCCAAGGAGTGACAGATTCGAATATGCTCTAGTGGAGGTGGACATGACTGCCAGGACCACAGCTAAGAAACTACTGAGTGAGATAGTATGTAGATTTGAGGTCTCAGAGGTGATAGAGAGCAATCAGGGCCCAGCCTTTGTTACCGGCCTCAAAATGTGAATTAAAAGAGCCGATGATTGTAGACACGATGAGATAAGGTGATCAGCTTGGCATGGACTGCAAAGAATCACACAAACAGCATGAGATATGACCACTGACTTTATGGCTGGAAGTAGTTTAATTTCCAGTCACATGGTGTGTGGCTGTCACGGTCGATCTGTCGTTCCGGTCGTACATAGGAGACCTGCCCGCAGGTTTCCTTCACGGAGAGCTCGTCGGTATCCTCAGACGCGTGTTAGCGCGAACGAACGCACGCGAGTGCATGTAGATTCCAACAGGCGCACGCGGGTGCGCGTCGGCACGAACGAGCGCACGCGGGTGCGCGACGAAGTGAACGGCCGTACGCGGGTACGCGGGGTCACGAACGGGAGCACGGTTACCCGCGGGGGCACGCAGACTCGTCGTGCGACCGTTCTTGGCGCCCAAAGGGCTACTTAAGGAATCAGCTTCTGTTCCTTCTTGCTGTCCTGTCTACAGCGTTACCTGTGACTTCTGCTATCTGTTCCTGCTTGTTCCTGATTACCGTACCCGGCCTGTTCCTGACTTCGTTTGATTGCTGCCTGCCACCGACCTCCTGCCTGCCTGACTACGTCTCTGCCTTCTCCTGTGTACTTCTGCTGCCCGCCTGATACCGACCCGGCTTGTTCCCGACCTCGTCTGCTGTCACCCGCTGTTCCTGTCTGTTTGCCAGTGCCTGCTGTACCCGCTGTTCCTGCCTGATTGCCTGTGCCTGCTGTACCCGCTGTTCCTGCCAGATTGCCAGTGTCTGCTGTGCCCGCTGACTGCTCCAGCCCGTCCACCTGTGCCTGCTGTTCTCTCGGACTTCTGCCGGCTGTTCCAGTCACCCACCTGTGCCTACGTTGTGACCGCATCCCGTCTGCCATCGGGTTTCTACTCTCTTGGGCTTCTGTGGATCTCTGCTGCTGCATACCCGGCCTGGCACTTGTGCCCTCCGAACTCGTGCATCCCTGTTCCCACTTCCAGGGACTCTCGAGCCGGAGGCTTACGAGGAGCCGTTCCCTGCATTCTGGGCTCTCCAACCAGGTACGTGACAGTACAGGACAGCCATGTCCGAGCCCACGCAGGGAGCCTCCCCTATGGACGAACTGTGCCGCCACTTAGCCGGCCTTACCCAAGCCGTGAAGAATTTGCAGGAAGGTTACGGTCGACTGGAGGAACAGGTCCAGGCCCTATCTGCTTCAGCACCAGCTATCTCCGGACCCTCTGCTCCACCTTCAGTGGTAATGATGCCGTCTGAACCTAGGGTCCCCACTCCAGAACAGTTCTCCGGCAACCGGAATAAATTCAGGGCCTTTCGCAACTCCTGCGAACTCTTTTTTGCTCTACAACCCCGAACCTTCTCTCTCGAGGCAACCAAAGTGGGGTTCGTCATTTCTCTACTGACAGACGAACCCCAGGCCTGGGCGCATCGTCTCCTGGAACGGAAGGACCCCTCTCTGGACACCCTGAATGCCTTCTTCCAAGCGATGTCTCGGCTGTACGAGGACCCCCAGCTTGCTGCCACCGCAGAAGCAGCCCTGCATGCGCTCCAACAAGGCCGCAGGCCCGTGGAAGATTATGTGTCTGAGTTATGACGCTGGAGCTCAGACACGGACTGGAATAATTCAGCCCTCCGCTACCAGTTTCGCATGGGCCTCTCAGAGTTGTTAAAAGACGAACTGGCCCGAGTGGGCACCCCTGAAACTCTAGAAGCCCTCATAGACCTTTCTGTCCAGATAGATAGACGCCTGAGAGAACGCCGCTAGGAGCGTTCTTCCACAACCTCTCGCCCTGTCTGGATGTTGCCACGTGTCCCAGGTTCCAACCCTCCGGTTCCTTCTGCTCCTGTTACTCCGGATTCTTCCGAGCCCATGCAGCTGGGGCTACTTCGTCCATCCTTGACGCCTGAGGAACGCCAACGCCACCGGTCCGGCAATCTTTGTCTCTACTGCGGAGAACCGGGACATTTTGTTCGCACTTGCCCTGCCAAATTGCGTAAGTGCCTACTTCCTCCTCCTGTCTCCTCCCCTGCCTTGCTTAGTAACACCTCTCATCTGGCTGTGCCTCTTCTTTTGCAGCTCCCAGGAAGGACTGTCAAAACCAGCGCAATTATTGATTCCGGGGCTTGCAGCGGCTTCATGGATCTGTCCTTTGCCTTAATTAATGACATCCCTCTTCGGCCTAGGGTAAAAGGACTTTCGATATATCTGGCCGATGGTTCCATCCTTAAGTCAGGTCCAGTGACCCAGGAGACGTCCCCACTGTTTGCCATCGTTGCTGGAACCCACCAGGAGCTTCTGTGCCTGGATATCATTAAGTCTCCTCTCTTCCCCGTTATACTCGGCATGTCCTGGTTGAAGGCCCACAATCCTCACATCAACTGGTCCACTGGAGGAATAGAGTTCCCTTCTGCCTACTGTCTTCAGCACTGTTTCCCTGTTGATAACAAGGACTTCTCTTCGCTGCTTTGTTTAGAAACAGATGCTGAGGCCCGACAGGCTGTACCCAAGGACTACCATAACTTCTTGGACGTATTTAGCAAGAAGGGCGCTGAGACCTTACCCCCACATAGGCCTTATGATTGCCCTATCGCGTTGCTCCCTGGGGCAGAGATTCCCTTCGGAAGAATCTTCCCCTTATCTGAAACTGAGTTGGGGACCCTGAAAACCTATTTGGACGATAACTTGGAGAAGGGTTTCATCCGGCCTTCCACCTCCCCGGTAGGCGCAGGGATCTTCTTCGTCGAGAAAAAGGATCACTCCTTACGCCCGTGTGTGGACTACCGGGCACTCAACAAGGTCACAATAAAGAATCGCTATCCCCTACCATTAGTGCCTGAACTATTTCAGAGACTGGGGTCAGCCGAAGTATTCTCTAAGCTGGACCTTCGGGGTGCCTATAACCTCGTCCGCATACGTAAGGGCGATGAATGGAAGACTGCCTTCCGTACTCGTTTTGGGCACTTTGAGTACTTAGTTATGCCCTTTGGTTTGTGCAATGCCCCTGCCACATTCCAACATTTCGTAAACGACATCTTCAGAGATTACCTTGATTTGTTTGTGATAATCTACCTAGATGATATCTTGATTTTTTCTTCTTCTTTAGCCGAGCACCGGGAACATGTGAAGAATGTCTTAGCCCGACTCCGTCTTCATGGTCTGTACGCCTAGCCCGAGAAGTGCGTTTTTGAACAGCAAAGGATCAAATTCCTTGGTCTAATAATTTCGGTGAAGGGGATAGAGATGGACCCCCAGAAAATTTCAGCCATCCTGGATTGGCCGCTCCCTCTGATAAAAAAGGAGTCCAACGATTCGTAGGATTTGCCAATTTCTACCGGAAATTCATCAAGGGATTCTCCTCCATCATTTCCCCCATCACCGGACTGACCAAGCAAGGTCAGAAGTTTCATTGGACTTCCAAGGCACAAGAGGCTTTCAAGACCCTGAAAGACTTGTTTATATCAGCCTCGATCCTAAGGCACCCCGACTCGACCCTGCCTTATATCCTGGAGGTGGATGCCTCGGAAATTGCGGTCGGGGCGGTGCTCTCCCAGAGGCAGGGGCCTAAGTCTCTCCTGCATCCGGTCGCCTTCTTCTCCCGCAAACTATCTGAGGCAGAGAGGAATTACGATGTCGGCGACCGTGAACTGCTGGCAATCAAGGCGGCACTCGAGGAGTGGTGCTACCTTCTCGAGGGCGCCACCCATCCGATCTTGGTCTACACCGACCATAAAAATCTAGAATACCTTAAGTCTGCCAAAAGACTGAAACCAAGACAGGCCAGGTGGGCACTCTTTTTCTCTAGATTCGTGTTTCATATCACGTACCGTCCGGGATCAAAGAATGTTAAACCTGATGCCCTATCCCGCATGTATAGTGAACCAGAGGGTCCCTCTTCTCCTGACACAATCCTCTCCTCCGGGAACTTCCTCCTGCTTCAGGGAGACTTACTCTCCCAAATTAAGCAAGCCTCCTGCAGTCCGGTCCTCCCACCTGACACTCCACTAACCTCCAGAGATGGTCTTCTTTGGCACCAGGACAGGATCTACGTCCCCCAAGAAGTGCGTGTCTCGGTCCTCAGCTCCTGCCACGACCACTTGCTGGCCGGCCACTTTGGGGTACTCAAAACCATGGATTTGCTTCAACGTACTTTCTGGTGGCCACAGATGAAGAAGCATTGCAGGGAATATGTGGAGGCATTCACCACGTGCATTCGAAATAAAGGCAGTAAAACAAAGTCTTGGGGCCTGCTGAAACCACTGCCCGTTCCGGATAGACCATGGAGGATGATCTCCATGGACTTTATCGTGAAGTTGCCACCTTCCGAGAATTACTCCACAATCTTTGTGGTGGTTGATAGGCTCACCAAGATGGCCCACTTTTTGCCCATGAAAGGGCACCCCTTCGGCCGCAGAGACAGCTAAGACTTTCATCAGGGAAGTTGTGAGGCTTCACGGCATTCCCGCTAATATTACTTCTGATAGGGGGGTGCAGTTTACGTCCAGGTTCTGGAGAGCACTCTGTGGGGCCCTGAAAAATGAGCTTTGTTTTTCCTCGGCCTACCACCCTCAGACCAACGGCCAGACTGAGAGAACCAACCAAACACTGGAGCAATATCTACGTTGCTTTTCCTCCTTTTCCCAAGATGACTGGGCATCGCTCTTGCCACTAGCGGAATTTGCATACAACAACTCTGTCCATTCCGCCACCAAGCAGTCTCCGTTTTTCGCAAATTTTGGCTTTCACCCACTTTTTCTGTCCAGTGATCTCCCTGAATGTTCAGTACCGGCGGTACAGGAAGATCTCAATTTCTTCGAAACCAATAATAAGCTCCTACAAGAGACTTTGACTAAGACACAGGAATACAATAAGGGGGTCTTTGATAAGAAAAGAAGAGGGGAACTCAACCTCAAAGTCGGGGATCAGGTCTGGCTGTCCACCCTAAACCTGAAGTTGGCCTGTCCATCCAAGAAGCTGGGTCCCAAGTTTGTGGGCCCATTCCCCGTTGTGAGGAAGCTGAACGACGTGGCATTTGAATTGAAGCTTCCGGAGTCATTCCGGATCCACCCGGTCTTTCACGCTTCCCTACTTAAACCTTCTGTCCCGGACTCTTTTGCCAATCGGAATGCCAGCCCTCCGGAACCTGTGGTGATTGACGGAGAAATGGAATACGAAGTCGAATCCATTCTGGATTGCAGGAGAAGACAGAATCAGACTCAGTTCCTAGTTAAATGGAAGGGTTATGGCCCTGAGGAAAACTCTTGGGAACCGGAATCTAACCTACACGCAAAGAGGCTAATCCTTGCCTTCAAAAGGTCTCATCCGGATAAGATGGGGCAGTTGGGCATCCGGAGGCTGCCCCTTGGAGGGGGGCAATGTCACGGTCGATCTGTTGTTCCGGTCGTACATAGGAGACCTGCCCGCAGGTTTCCTTTACGGAGAGCTCGTCGGTATCCTCAGACGCGTGTTAGCGCGAACGAACGCACGCGAGTGCATGTAGATTCCAACAGGCGCACGCGGGTGCGCGTCGGCACGAACGAGCGCACGCGGGTGCGCGACGAAGTGAACGGCCGTACGCGGGTACGCGGGGTCACGAACGGGAGCACGGTTACCCGCGGGGGCACGCAGACTCGTCGTGCGACCGTTCTTGGCGCCCAAAGGGCTACTTAAGGAATCAGCTTCTGTTCCTTCTTGCTGTCCTGTCTACAGCGTTACCTGTGACTTCTGCTATCTGTTCCTGCTTGTTCCTGATTACCGTACCCGGCCTGTTCCTGACTTCGTTTGATTGCTGCCTGCCACCGACCTCCTGCCTGCCTGACTATGTCTCTGCCTTCTCCTGTGTACTTCTGCTGCCCGCCTGATACTGACCCGGCTTGTTCCCGACCTCGTCTGCTGTCACCCGCTGTTCCTGTCTGTTTGCCAGTGCCTGCTGTACCCGCTGTTCCTGCCTGATTGCCTGTGCCTGCATCCCTGTTCCCACTTCCAGGGACTCTCGAGCCGGAGGCTTACGAGGAGCCGCTCCCTGCATTCTGGGCTCTCCAACCAGGTACGTGACAGTGGCCTTATATAGACTCTGTGTACCTTCTCTGCCATCTACTGGTTATTAATAGAATAGATGGGAGATATTTAGAAATAAACTAAAAAAAATTAATATGTACTTTGCTTTGGGGTGTCTGTTTTGTGACCATATAAACCCCAGTCCGTCACACCTTCACAGCAACCCTTACAAAAGAGATTTGGGCAGCACTGGGGGTTCAGTTGGCTCTACACACCCTTTACCACCCTCAAAGTAGCGGGAAGGTAGAAAGGATGAAAGGGACACTTAAAAACAGGATGTTAATGATGCTGAGGTGAATGGGCCAGGTGAGTAGGACCATTAGATGAGGGACAGAAGAAAATAGCCATTTTAGGGGGGGCTGTGAAGGAATGTAATGTACATAATGATAATCAGAAAATGTCTATTTGCTTATGTGTATACACATGTTTCTATGCAACTCCTTACTTATTATGTAGTATACAGATTGGCTCTCTGTTTGGAGTTAAAGATGGCGTCTGAACCCTACATCCCACGTGTGAGAAGAATGCATATGAGATAACAGAACCAGCTTCAACCAAACTTCAAGCATCAAGCTTCTCCATTTCTCTTGTATTTTAACCAATAAGATGTATCAATTAGACTGACACAGCAATGACGTATCTTTCTGTATAAAATATTGATACCGCCCAGAAATTAGAAGTAACCGAGCTGAACGTTTCTCAGAGAGTGTTTACTTCTAATGTGCAAGAGAAGCACGGAATAGGGACCAAAGGGACTAGGGAGTGCTGGGCATGACAGGGTGACTGAGGGACTTAGAGGGTTAACAATGCTGTAGGTAGGTGGAGCGGAGTGAGAAGTTGAGTGAAGGAAGTTTGTTTTAGAGGAAGGGGAGGAGCCAAATAAAATTAGGGGAGGAGCGGAAGGAGACCATTCGGACTCTGGAAGACGACAGAGGAGGCAGTTTTTCACTGCTCCTCTACCATGGCCGACCTGGACAGGATCTTTGCCCAGCTGCGGCGGGCAGCGGAAGTATGAGGAGCGGACTGGCTTCTGGAGCGTGTCGGGGACCTGGAGGACGATGCACCAGCCGGCGGGGAGGAAGGTTTTTCACCAGGGCCTGCACCTCGGCCACCTTGTGTGAGTTGGAGCCCGGGGGAGGACCGATCAGTTCCCCCGGCAAAGAGGATGGTACATAGCTCTCCCTGGTCTGGGCGGTCAACGCGCCGCCGACCGGCGGGGGGCGGGGCTTCGGACCACCATGGCGCCGATTCCGCGCCGGGCCTATATCATGTGGCAGAGGGGGGGGCGGGAGACTCGGGACATGGCCGCCCCGGGGGGGCAGCGGCAGGGGGATGCACGGCCTGGGGGTTCAGGACTGGGGAAGAGCATGGACAAGGGGCGGGGCATGGCGAGGGGGGTGCTGGCTCAGGTGATGGTGGATGCGGCCGGAAGAGAACCGCCAAGGTGCCTGGCAGGGCTGGTTCCGGACGCCAGCATGTCAGGGGCGGTCGGGAAGCAGATGCACTGCGTGCTGCAACTGGAAGCAAGGAGCAGGCGGGATGCTATTCGCCCAGGGGGATGGCCGCATCCCTGGTGCGAACCGCAGAGGACAGGTCAGAAGGTCGGCTTTCGCAGGAGGAGGATCATCAACCCACGGCGCAGGAGAGTGGCAGTGCGGCTGTCGGCAGGGCTCCAGTTCGGCCGGGTAAGTCGCATGACCCTTTAATTTTGACGGACGCTTTTCGGGAGTTGCTAGGGGTGGTGCAGGAGGGTTCAGGGGCCCCGGAGTCGCAGGGCGGTAAGGATATGGGGGTGATGGGCACGTCCTCGGGGGTGGGGAGTTCTGCTCCTTCGGCGCCCATGGGGCAGCTGCAGGATCTGTTGGAGGGCCTGCAGGCCCTGGTGGGCAGGTTTGACGGGGGTGTGGTGGCACCACAGGTGGGGGCCTGGACTGCTGCAGGCCAAGGGCCGTTGGGCGGTGAGTCTGGGGGCACGCCGGTGGGGGACCCCCCAGCAGTCGTGGCCTTGGAGGGGACTGCAGACACTGGGCTTGGGGGCGCAGGGGCTGCCCTGGGGGCTGCGGAAGCCGTGGTGCGGACCGACGTGGTCAGGATTGCACATGCTGCGCGGTGTGAAGTGTACGTCTGCTTCGAGGGCCCGTTGGGGGCGCACCTGAAGCAGGAGGTGCGACAAGATTAGCAAGGGTGAGTATGTGGAGATTTTCTCATTGCTTCCCCTTGAGAAGTTCAATTTGGATAGGGTTAAGGCTGACAGTTCCAAGAAGGACGACGAGGAGAAGCGCAGGAATCGGCTGATTCCGCACACTTTCTCCAACTGGCTTTAGGCGTTCGCTATCTTGGCTAGCGTGATAGGGGAGAAAAACCCTGCATGTGCATTGCTCGGCGTTGTTCTGCTATATGGACGCAATTGGGGAGGCTTATCGGGTGTATGGGGGGTGGCCTGGCTGCGCTACGACGAGCAGTTTAGGCAGCGGACGGCGGTGAGGTCGGAGCTGCACTGGGACCACAAGGACAACAGCCTCTGGATGAGGCTTATGTCTGCGGCTCGGACTCCGCCTCCATTTCTTCAGGGGGGGGCCGGGAGTGCGCCATCCTCAGGGCTGCCAGCCGGGAAAAAGTGGGGAATGTGCTGGCCCTTTAACGAGCGGGCTTGTAGGTTCGGGGGAGCGCACTGTCCTGTTGTTTTAAGACGGGAAGGCGTTCCGGCGATGTTGCTCACAAAAGGGATGACGCCGGTGAACCTGGAAAGGATGCTTCCTTTCCTAAGTAAGTATCCGGACAGTGGGGTGGCGCAGGGGTTGGTCTCGGGGTTTTGGGACGGGTTCAGGATTCCTTGTTCGTTGGCTGAGGTCCTGCCAGTGGCTCGGAACTTGCGATCGGCTCTGGAACACCCTGGGGTGGTGGACGAAAAATTGGGCAAGGAGCTGGCGTTGGGGCGTATGGGTGGGCCTTTTGAAGCGCAACCTTGGGGTGACCTGGTGGTGTCCCCGCTGGGGGTGGTCCCTAAAAAAGAGCCGGGAAATTTCACCTGATCCATCACTTGTCCTTTCCCAAAGGGGGGTCGGTCAACGACTTCATCGACTCGGATGCGTGTACGGTCTCTTACACGACGTTTGATGCGGCGGTGAGATGGGTCAGGCGTTATGGGTGTGGGGCTCTAATGGCCAAGGTGGATGTTGAATCTGCGTTTTGCCTGCTGCCGGTGAAAGGGTTAATCCTGTGTCTAGGGTGGTCCCTTCAACCTCTCAGACCTTAGATCCAATGTATTGTATAAATTCAGATATATCTGGAATCAATTCTCGAAGGACAAATAAAACCACACACACACCATGGCGTCCTTCAAGAACTAATTGTATTGAGTTATTACAAAGCGATTTGATATAGTAAATTTCGCGTCACACAGAATAAGACATGCGCAGTAGACATCAAGACGATTACAGCTGGTCAAGACAAAACGCTATTGTTCTTTGTTCTAAGCTAGCTAAATTAATATGAGAAAAAGATAAGAGACAGAACATGATTTCTTCTGTAGCTAAAGCAATGCTGAGAAAATGTGTGAAAGTTATAGATAAGTGTGTGAGAACAAATGAGTTAGAAGTATCTCATGTTGAGACAGTTATCTGAGAAGTTAAAGGGGTGTTCAAACTGTACATATTGTAAAATGGAAGTTTGTGAATATTAAGATGGCTGACAGAAACAAGATGGATGCTTAACATAACCTTTCAACCCCCTCTTAAGTCATGGAATGACTTTCTACAGATTTGCAGCCTCCTGAAATCTACGGTTCTTGTTACGTTTGTTATATTCATTTACATAAAGCTGCAGATATTGTGTATAAGCGTGAGAAGGTTGGTCTGGTGTAGTACACTTGCTAATACAAAGTAGAATAAGCTTGAAAATCAGGTAGCCTATCAATCCTAACAATAGTACTATGATAATCATAATCACTATATCCTTTAACCATGAAAACATTCCACCTAAACCCAAACTAGAAAAGGGGTTCCATCCATAATTACCTATGTCCCTTGCTTGTTTCATTAATTCAATTACCTTTGTTCGGTGTTGATTAATAACATCATAGTAGTCTGGGATTTCCAGGCTGGTATTGTGAAACCATGTACAACATTCATAATCTTGGGTCATTTTGCATAAACCTGTCAGAGCTGCACTCATGCTTTCAATAGCCAATTCGTTTAACTCTAGTTGTCTTCTAATTGCTTTGAGCTCGACATTGAGTAGTCCTATATCTTGGGAGTTTTTTTCATAACATCATTTATTAGACTAGTGTAGTTATTTAATTTGTCCATCATGGTTATGCCCCATCCTGTCCAGGATGGAAACCATGTCCATGACTTATCTGAAGTAGAAAACATAGGTGGGGTTTCCCTCTTGTATTTATAAGTTAACCTATGTACTGGACTTGAAGTAACTTGTATGTGATATTCCTGATTCTGGCCTAGGGCTGACATGACTGGTACCAACTGTGCTAAATAACACCATCCTTTCACTCCTGCGGGGATCCATGGGTAACAAATTTTAGCACAGCATACGTATGTATTGTTTCCCAATGAAAAACTTCTTAGAGAACTACGTTGGGGCTCAGTTCCAGCCTCAAATGCAGCACTAACAAGTTTACTCACAAGTATCCCAGAGGTTGTGTTCCTGTATGTAGTAAGTTCACTAATGGTGTTGTTAAGGGATTGATTTTTGTAACTACACATATGACCTATGATAATGTTACTGGTGTGGAAGGGTATACCCTTTGAAATGTTAAATACAGACTTGGAACACATACCTATTCCGTTGGATGTATTGCCTAACTGAACACACCACTCAGGTTCATGTGTCTTTCCTAAAGTGTAAAACATAATACTCTGATTGCGGTACCCTTCCGAGACATTCTTAATACTTAAGATTAGAGTATTTTCCAATAATGACTTGAGGTTTAGAGGGACAGCTAAAAGTGGGATTTTAGCAGTTTCTGGGTGCAACTTACTACAAATCCAGCATTTTTCATATCCTGACTTTATAGCATAAGCATATTTAAATTTTAACAGTAACATTTTTCCAGAAAAACTTGTTTCTTTGATCAATTCATTAGAGACATCTCGTTTACTGCGATTTCTGAGGTGAAAGTCAGTATGGTTGGTGTGTATTTCGCTTTTACCACATATGAGTTTCAAGGCACCTAAGTCTTCAAGATGAAAGATACAGTTAGTTATTATCCACACTGGGACAAAGATCAGAAGTAGAAACATCACCAGAATGCAAAAGGCCTTCCCAGAAGTCTGTGGTGCAATGAGTGACATCACTGTCCTTTATGTCTGTGCTTGTCTTTTGAGGACTTAAAACACCTGCTTCACCTCTTTTCAGCCTTTCTTGAATTCCTGGGCTTAGATCAACCTTCTTTACTCTGCTGGCATGGATCCAAGTAGGACTTTCCTCTGTAAGGATGGCGGTCCTGGTGACGGCTACCACTTTGGTCACTGGTCCGAATGGAACCTCTTGCGGCTTTCGACCTTTCTGAAGCCTCTGGACCACAACTTGATCACCGACCTGGAACGGGTGGGTTGGTACCTGTGAAAAAGAAGGAGAGGTGCGAGCAACTCTTCTTTCAACAATATCAAGAGTTTCAATCAGTTTTTTTACATATTCCTCCTGTATTTGTTCCAAATCGCCTTTCTCTACCATCAAGGGATAATTAGCCCACGGTGTGGGGAATGGCCTACCCATGAGTACCTCAAAGGGGGAATAACCCGTCACACTGTGAGGGGTCATTCTGATTTCAGCTAATACAGCTGGGAGAACTTTTTTCCACTTGTCAAAATTCCCACCCGCAGCTTTCCTTATCCTGTCTTTAATTGTTCTATTCATTCTCTCTACAATTCCTGAACTCTGTGGATGGTAGAGGAGGTGAAATTTCCAGTCTATTTTTAGTATCTTTACAAGATCTTGGCAGATTTTAGCTGTGAAAGCTGGGCCATTGTCTGAATTTATTTGCAGTGGACATCCCCATCTAGGAATAATTTCCTGTGTGAGGATCTTCACTACAGTTTGAGCATTTTCATTGTTAGTGACAAAAATTTCTGGCCAGCGTGACATCATGATCACTATGACCAAAAGATATTGTTGTTTCTTTCCTTCTTTGGGCATATGTGTAAAGTCTATCTGTAAATGGGTAAACGGTGTTGTTGGGTACTCAAGATGTTCATGCTTTGATTTCTTTGGGTTTGTTGGATTGTTCCTAATGCAAGTGACACATCTCCTTACAAAAGCTTTGACTAGATTAGGTAATCCTGCAATGAAAAAAATCTGCATCTAGAAGTTCACATGTGGCCTGCCATCCCTTGTGACCCAATCCATGGTATTGTGCAATGAACAGGGGGGCGCTAGCAACAGGAATACACGGCTTCCCCTCTTTGCAGATTAATCCTGTTTTAGGATCCTTTTGTACCATCCCATCACAGTTCCATTGCGCAATATCATCAGGGGTGGCAAAAGCCTGTAGTTCCGTGAGCCAATGTGTCTCTTTCAGGGAATATGGCTGAGGTGTTAGCATGGGCATTTGAATGTTTGCCTTTTGTGTAGATGCAGCTTCTTTAGCTATTCTGTCAGCTAGTGCATTACCTTTGGCTATATCAGTCATTTGGCCTGCATGTGCCTTACAGTGCATGATAGCTAGTTTTGAAGGCAACTGAATTGCATCTAGTAATGCTGTGACTAGATCAGAGTGTGAGATGCTCTTTCCATCTGCTGCCACATATCTTCTGCGAAGCCATATTACACCATGGTCCCAAACCACACCATGAGCATACCTGGAATCGGTGTAAATGTTTACCTCTTTTCCTGCAAACAGCTGGCATGCACAGGTTAATGCTATCAATTCAGCAGCTTGTGCAGACTGATAGGGTATTGGATTGGCCTCGAGGACAGTATCCGGCAGTTGGACAACAGCATATCCTGCATGCTAGACATTATCACTTGGTCTGCTGCAAGAGCCATCAACAAAAACTGTTTGTGCAGTAGGAATTGGTACTGAAAGCATATCTGCTCTAGGTGAAGTGTCCTGATGTATTGATTGTGTACAGTCATGAGGTGGTGGTAAGTCATCCTGTTCTCCTTTAAGACCTAATAAGGCATTCAAAATTGGAACTGGGCCAGAGTTTATGTTTGAACTTTTTATTTTCAGGTTTGGATTGGACAGGAGGATGACTTCATACCCACTCAATCTTTGTGCTGACATATGCTGAGTATGTAAAGTTTTGAGGAGTGTGGTAACGTTGTGTGAGGTGTGTAAAGTAGTGTTATGGCCCAAGGTAAATGGTGCTGCCAACTCTACAACCATAGAACAAGAAGCCAACGCTCTGAGACAAGCAGGCATGCCTTGCACCTGTACTGGAACCACCTTTGAGAAAAAAGCTACAGGGCACAGTCTCCCACCATGTTCCTGGGCCAGTACTCCTGCCATGGTTCTGCAATTTTCCCTAGCAAACAAGTGAAACATTTTGCTAAAATCAGGGAGGCCGAGGCTCGGGCTGGTAACCATTGCACTTTTCAACATGGTAAAAGCATTTAACATTTCATCAGACCATTTTACAATGTCAGACATTTCAGAGAGGGTTGCTTGTCTCAATATATTGTCATAGAAAGAACAGTCAGGTATCCATTGGCGGCAGTAACCAATCATTCCAAGAAAGGTTAGCAGGTCTTTCTTGGTAAGTGGGCGGGGCAGACCCACTATAGCAACAGTTCTTTTGTGACTGACTTTCCTAACTCCCGGAGACAGCACAAACCCTAGGTACTCAACCTCCTGTTTACACCATTGTAATTTTTTCTTAGACACTTTGTGACCACACGTATGTAACCATTTCAATAAGGATAGGCTATCAGCTTGGCAGTCCTCCTCTGAAGAACTACAAATCAAAAGATCATCAACATATTGCAACAGTACAGAACCATGAGGGGCAGTCCAAGGCCTGAGGGTGGCTTGGAGTACTATAGAATAGACCACAGGTGAGTCTATATAACCCTGGGGCATTCTACACCAGGTAAACTGGCGATTGTGTTGGTCAATCGACACAGTAAAAGCAAAGAGTGGCCTTGTCTCCTTGTCTACAAGGACAGAGAAAAAAACATTCTTTAAATCAATTACAGTAAAACATTTGGCTGTTGCTGGAATGGAGGACAGTAGTGATAGAACATCAGGTACAATGGGTGCTATTGGGACTATGAGGTCATTTATGGCCCTCAAGTCCTGTACAAATCTGAAGGAGCCATACGGCTTCTTTACAGGGTTAACAGGTGTGTTGTATGGAGAAATAATTTCTTCCAGGATTCCATCCTGCAGAAACTTTTTCACCATTGGCACTATGCCATCCATCTTTTCTTTAGAGAGTGGATACTGTTTGTGATAGATAGGAAATGCACCTTCTTTGAGAGTGGCCTTGTATGGTGTGCATGAAACAAGTCCTACATCCAGATCTGATGTAGACCAGACCTGGGGGTCTATATCCTCAAAATCTTCTTCACTTTTTTGTTGTGACAGCATCAATAAACCTGGTTTGCATGCTACTATAGTGATTTTATCTGAGGAAATGTCTAGACCTCCTTCTGAGTTGGTTCTAATTGTGATTCCTAGTGGCCCAAACAAGTCTCTTCCCAACAAATTTACAGGACACCTTGGTATTATCCTAAAAGAATGTGTGCATATGGTGTACCCTTCATCATCTTCTATTGGTAGGGGTGGAGTCCTATATGTTTTTGTCAGTATCCCATTAATTCCCAAAGAGGGTTCCGCTGGTTCCCACTTGCCTCCAAAACGATCTTCACAAATAGTACTCCTAGTGGCCCCGCTATCAACGAGATAGGGGAGGAGTCTCCCATTTATTGAAATAGCAACCATTCGACTGTCAGTGAAATCATCTGAGACAAAAGGAAAAGCTGGGACACTACCCTCCGGGCCCCATCATTGTTGTTGATTTCCCCATTTGATTGGAAATGTTGGACCTTGTTGGATGGATGCCTGTGGTTGTTGTGTCTGGTTAGGGTCAGAGCTGGAATCGGAAGTCTGAGGAGGGGTGGGGTGAGGACACTGACTCACCCAGTGATCCTTAGCCCCGCAATTGAAACATCCATTGTTTCTAGAGCGACTAATCCCTCTTCCATTTCTGCCTTTAAATCTGCCTCTAAAATTTCCTCTGCCTCTAAAGTTCCCCTTCGTATTCCCTTGGAAATGTTGTGTGGAGACAGGCGACGGCTTTGGTATATCAAAACAACCTGCTGCATCTTTCTGTGAAAGAGCTTTACCAAAGTTAGTTCTAGAAAGTGTTGACCATTCAGTAATCATTTGTTTGACTAGGACCACTAAATGAGGTTTGAGATTACTCTCAAGTCAGGATCAATAATGGATCCAAAGTTGTCAGAATACCCAAACTGGCTTTCTGTCCATCCTGCCATATGATCCACCCAAGGGTTAACTAGGTATTGCTCCATTTAATTTTCCTATGTAAACAAAACAAGTTATCATGCTTGACTGCCACCTAACGGTGCAGATAATCATACAACGGTGTGAATCAGACAATTAGACAATACCTCAACTTAGATTCCTTTAACAAAAAATATCATTACTGTCCGTAATACTTTTTTTATACTAATACAGCTACAATCACTTCAAGACTGTAACAGAATAAATTTGGAACAAGTTCAAGAGTATTTCAGACATACAATAAACACACAATCTTGCTCATGGAGCTGCTGTTTTGTTTCAGACAAATTTAAACCACAGATGAATTTAACTTGCAATGTACATTAATCTGTTTACCTTTCCCAAATTGGCTTTATCCAAATTGTAACTTTATAACCTCCGGGAATACCACTCACCAAGTATGCCTTTTGGTTCTGGAAACAAAATAGCAGTCCACATATACACACTCAGCGCAATTCATTCAGCGTGATACATTTAAAGCAAAGCAGTTATACAATCATACACAAAGTTTACACAATATATTGATCATCAGTCACCAGTTCTGTCCCGAACAGAGCTAAAACTCTAGAGTACTCTGTAAATTTTTTTAAGGTCACCAAAACCTATTCTTCTAAGGTCACCAAGACCTTTACAAGTGTCCCCAAAACACTATATGACCCCTAAGGTCATGACCGGTCAACTTATCTATACTTATGAGAGGTTCTATAACCCAACAGCAATCTCTGTGGGATGGAAGCCAAGTCACACACCTGACACCTGGATTCCGGCAAGTCAATTTCACTCAATAAGAATAGAATTCACTTACCGAGCCGTTAAAAGTAGCTTTCCAAGTCCGTTAAGGGTAAATAAACATCCATCCCTGGACAAGCCCCCAGTGCTGAAAGGGTTAATCCTGTGTCTAGGGTGGTCCCTTCAACCTCTCAGACCTTAGATCCAATGTATTGTATAAATTCAGATATATCTGGAATCAATTCTCGAAGGACAAATAAAACCACACACACACCATGGCGTCCTTCAAGAACTAATTGTATTGAGTTATTACAAAGCGATTGATATAGTAAATTTCGCGTCACACAGAACAAGACATGCGCAGTAGACATCAAGACGATTACAGCTGGTCAAGACAAAACGCTATTGTTCTTTGTTCTAAGCTAGCTAAATTAATATGAGAAAAAGATAAGAGACAGTACATGATTTCTTCTGTAGCTAAAGCAATGCTGAGAAAATGTGTGAAAGTTATAGATAAGTGTGTGAGAACAAATGAGTTAGAAGTATCTCATGTTGAGACAGTTATCTGAGAAGTTAAAGGGGTGTTCAAACTGTACATATTGTAAAATGGAAGTTTGTGAATATTAAGATGGCTGACAGAAACAAGATGGATGCTTAACATAACCTTTCAGCCGGTTCACCCCGACAGCTTCCGGCTGTTGGGGTGCCATTGGCGGGGCAAGTTTTACGTGGACAAATGCCTGCCTATGGGCGGTTCCATTTCCTGCGCCTACTTTGAAGCATTCCGCTCATTTTTGGAGTGGGTGGTGAGAGACGTTTCGGGCCTGGAGTCAGTCATCCATTATTTTGACGACTTTCTGTGTGTGGGCCCACCTGCCTCCGATGTGTGTGTGATTCTTCTGTCCACGTTACAGCACATCGCGGGCAGGTTCGGGGTACCATTGGTGGGGGACAAGACGGAGGGACCAGTTACGGAGTTGAGTTTTTTGGGGATAGTGATTGATTCGAGGGCAATGGAGTGTTGATTGCCTGAGAATAAATTACTTGATCTGCAGAGGGAGCTTGCGGAGATTCAGGGGCAGCAGAAGGTCCAGCTGAGGGCCTTACAGTCCTTGCTGGGCAAGCTGAATTTCGCCTATCGGATCATCCCCAGGGGGCGGGTGTTCTGCCGACGGGTGTCGGCGGCCACGGCCGGGGTGACTATACCCACCCATTTTGTTCGTTTGCGGAAGGAATACAAGGAAGACTTGTGGGCGTGGCATGAATTTTTGGCCTCTTATAACGGGCGGGCCATGTGGATGTCGGGGCCAGTGAGCAATTTTGATGTGGAATTGGTCACTGACGCTGCAGGGTCTGCGGGTTATGGGACGTATTTTCGGGGCCGTTGGAGCGTGGAACCTTGGCCGCGGTCCTGGGAGGAGGCAGAGTTTTTGAGCAACCTGGTTTTGCTCAAACTATTTCCGGTGGTGTTGGCTTTGCAGTTGTGGGGGGAGGATTTTCGCAATCTGAAGTTGCGCATTAATTGCGACAACATGGGGGTGGTGCAGGTTATCAACTGTATGACAGCTTCATAACCCCCGGTCATTCAGCTCCTGCGGCAGCTGGTGTTTCGGTGTTTGGGTCTGAATGTTTACGTGTATGCATTGGACATACCTGGGGTGGAGAATTCTTTGGCTAACTTGCTCTCTCGTTTTCAGTGGAACAAGTTCCAGGAGCTGGAGTCGAGAGTGGAGGAGTCGGGGGCTACTTGCCCCAGGTGGATGTGGGAGCTGCCCTTGGAGTCACCGCAGGTTGGATCCGGAGGTCTTTGAGTGAGTCTACGTGGGCGGCCTATTCCAAGGTGTGGTCGGAATAGTTGGAATTGGTCCGGGAGGCAGGGGCGGTTGGTCGGGGCTCCGGCCAGCGCTGGTTGGTGCTGTATTGGGTGGCTCAGAATATTGAAATGGGGTTAGCGCCTGCGTCGATTGACCGAAAGTTGGCGGGGTTGGCCTTTTTATTCAAGCTATGAGGTGAATAGGATGGGACTAAGGATTTTTGGGTGCGGCAAACCTTGAAGGGGTATAGGAGGCAGCGGAAGTGTCGGGACGCACGTAGGCCGGCCGGCTTGGGTCAGTCTGTGCTTCCGCTTACAAGGCGCTACTGTTTGCAGCAGCTTTTTCTTTGGCGTTTTATGGGGCATTTATGATTGGGGAGTTGGTGTGCCAGTCTAAGCGGGTTGCCGGGGGGTTGTTGGATCAGGATGTACAGGTGGCTGGTGATCGGGTGAGTATCCGACTGCGGAGGTCAAAAACAGATCAGCTCGGCAGGGGGGCGATGGTTGCACTGTTTGCCTTGCCGGGTTTGGCGGTGTGCCCTGTGGCTGCGGTACGGGCATTTAGGGCAGTGCGGCCGGAGGGGGCAGGGCCTTTATTATGGCATGTGGATGGCTCTTTTCTCTCCAGGTTTCAATTTGTGTTGGTTTTTCGACGGTGCCTGTGGGATTTGGGTTTGGATGGCCGGGAGTACGTGTCGCACTCCTTCCGCATTGGGGCGGCCACAGAGGCTGCCAAATGTGGGTTGGATGAGGCGATTGTTTGCCGGATCAGGCGTTGGGAATCTAGGAGATTCCGTTCTTATGTCCGACCGCAGTTGATACTGGAGTAACTGGGGTACAGCCGGGGGTGTTGGGAGCCAGTTTCGGTACTTGCAGGTATTGATGGTATATAAGTTGGTTGGTTGTTATGTGTTATGTGTTGTGTTTTTTTGTTCCAGATGGAGGTTCCACACACCTCGTTTGGATCCTAGGGCACTCCTACGCGTGCTGGGGGGCCAGGAGAGGTGATGCAAGGCCGGCAGGCAGGCAACTGGGGATTTCCAGGTGGGGGCTTGTTTGATCTGGTTGGGATTCCCGGGAATGCAGTGGGAGCGAGGGATGAGGGAGGTTGAGCGCTTTGCTCTGAGAGACAGGCCCCCGGATGTGTTAGTCATTCATGCAGGGGGGAATGACCTGGGGATCCGAAAGGTTAAGGACATTCTGGCAGATATTAAGGCGGATGTTTTGCGTCTGCGTGTCTGTTTCCCGGCCACCATTTTGGTTTGGTCGGACATTGTGGCCAGAACGGTGCGGAGGTGGGCTAGGTCTGTGGACAGCATAAACAAGACCAGGATCAGGGTTAACAAGGTGGTGGGGAGGTTTGTAGTGCAGAATGGTGGGATCGTTGTGCGGCATCGGGAGCTGGAGGTCAATGTCGGGCTCTATCTGCGGAAGGATGGTGTTGATCTATCCGACGTGGAGATAGACCTCTGGTCCTTGGGTCTGCAGGAGGGCATACAGAAGGCTCTATGGGTGTGGGGTTGCCCTCAAGGTTGAGGTAGTCACCCTTTTGGGCTGTGGTGGTGTTTCTGGTGGTTTCTGATGGTAGACGGTTACTCAGAAGGGATCTGAGGGTGTGGGGGGCTCATCGAAAGATCGGCCCCTCTGGGTATTCCAGTACAGTGGAGGGAATACGGCTATGTTCACTGACGGAAGTTGTCTCCGACCGGTCACAGGTGGAGGCCTTGGAAAAGTCGGTCATGTGTACCGCAGTGAGTTTGTGTTGGTTTAAGTGGGTTCACCGTCAGAGATCACCAGAATGGGCATTTTATGTTGTAGATGTTAAAAAGTTATTTATATATATTTATATATTTATTATATATACAAGTTTATTGGAGTGAGTTTTATTTTGTGTTTAATAAAGACTGTTGTGGCCAGTTTACTCCAATTAAAGGTGTGGTCTCGTTTCTAAGGGTAAGGTACTTGTTAAAGGTACAAAAGGAGGGGAACATTCAGGCTACACTAGTCATGCACATTTATACTTTTTAATTAGAAACAGCAGCAGATAACCTTGAACTAGATTGTAGTTCTTATCTATTTCAATAGGGGGTTCAGGAGGATCTGATCTAAAGCTACAAAGGAGCACTTGCAATTGCCAAAACCTGGGATCGAACCAGGGACCTTTAGACCTTCACTGAAAGTCTAATGCTCTCCCAACTGAGCTATTTTGACCTGTTAATGCTCCTAATGGATATGTAAGAATGAACATAATGGTGATAAAATGCTGCATGCCTACCAAAGGGGGATGATGGTTCTCCAGTACTAATGACATGGAAATGATTTTGATAGGGGACATGAACTGGGAGGTATAACATTTTTTTAATTACGCATGGAGACAATTTGGAGCTTAACCTTTTGTACTGTCCAAAAAACATAATTTTTTTTTTAAATCTAATATGGATGTTGTTATGTGAAGTCTTGTTGTGGCACCCTTAAAGACCCAACATAGTTTGGATATTTTCATATTGAGCTACAGATGGGATGTTGGTGCCAATGTTCAAATCGATTAATTATTTAGGGTCGTACTAATCAGGTTTATCATTATCATACAGGGGAGCGTAATTACAATTTTTGATCTAATATTTCACAGCAGGGCCTGTTCCTGCTCTCAACAAAAGTATCTGTGAGGCTTTACAGTGTTGTGCCCCCCCCCCCCACCTAAGGCCCAATTTTTATGCCCCTGTTTAACAGGGGCGCGAAATTACAATTTTTGATGTAATATTTCACAGCAGGGCCTGTTCCTGCGCTCAACAAAAGTATCTGTGAGGCTTTACAGTGTTGTTCCACCACCACCACCACCACCGCCGCCTAAGGCCCAATTTCTCTGCCTCTGTTTAACAGGGGCGCGTAATTAAAATTTTTGATGTAATATTTCACAGCAGGGCTTGTTTCTGCGCTCTACAAAAGTATCTGTGAGGCTTTACAGTGTTGTGCCACCGCCTAAGGCCCAATTTTTATGCCCCTGTTTAACAGGGGTTTGTAATTACAATTTTTGATCTAATATTTCACAGCAGGGCCTGTTCCTGCGCTCAACAAAAGTATATGTGAGGCTTTACAGTGTTGTGCCACCACCGCCTTAAGCCCAATTTTTCTGCCCGTTTAGCAGAGGCACATAATTACAGTATTTGATCTAATATTTCACAGCAGGGCCTGTTTCTGCTCTCAACAAAAGTATCTGTGAGGCTTTACAGTGTTGTGCCACCGCCTAAGGCCCAATTTTTATGCCCCTGTTTAACAGGGGTGTGTAATTACAATTTTTGATCTAATATTTCACAGCAGGGCCTGTTCCTGCGCTCAACAAAAGTATCTATGAGGCTTTACAGTGTTGCGCCACCACCACCCCCCCACCTAAGGCCCAATTTTTATGCCCCTGCTTAAGAGGGGTGCGTAATTACAATTTTTGATCTATTATTTCACAGCAGGGCCTGTTCCTGCGCTCAACAAAAGTATATGTGAGGCTTTACAGTGTTGTGCCACCACCACCACCACCACCACCGCCTTATGCCCAATTTTTCTGCCCCTGTTTAACAGGGGCGCATAATTACAATTGTTTTTTTTGTCTCGGCAATTGCTGTTTCAGTAGGGAATGCACATTGTGGAGTGTATTGTAGGTAGTATGTGCAGGGAGAGGCGAGCGAAGTGTATGGTGCTTCCGCCACTGAAACATGTCTCATCCATTGGTACAGTGTCTGTCAGAGCACAGTGGCCCCCCCCCCAAGGGGCCCCATGTGCAGTGCACACATTGTGCCCATAGAAGATATGTCACTGCACTACGTCCCAATAGACATGCATTTTTATGCCCCTGTTTAAGAGGGGAGCGTAATTACATTTTTTGATCTAATATTTCACAGCAGGGCCTGTTCCTGCGCTCAACAAAAGTATATGTGAGGCTTTACAGTGTTGTGCCACCACCACCACCACCACCGCCTTAAGCCCAATTTTTCTGCCCCTGTTTAACAGGGGCCCGTAATTACAATTGTTTTTTTTGTCTCGGCAATTGCTGTTTCAGTAGGGAATGCACATTGTGGAGTGTATTGTAGGTAGTATGTGCAGGGAGAGGCGAGCGAAGTGTATGGTGCTTCCGCCACTGAAACATGTCTCATCCATGGGTGCAGTGTCTGTCAAAGCACAGTGGGCCCCCCCCCCCAAGGGGCCCCATGTGCAGTGCACACATTGTGCCCATAGAAGATATGTCACTGCACTACGTCCCAATAGACATGAATTGGACTTTTTTCACTGCATTGGATGCATAGGTGTTTTGTGCATCCACATAAGGCAGTCCCATTAATTTCTTGTTTTTTCTTGTGTTTTTTTGTATTTTGCTGGTTTTGTTTTTTTTGGTTTCTTGTCTGTCTGATGGTTTGGCATTGCAGCCGTGTGGCTGCAGCATCTGACTGCTCATTGTTGATAGTTGTTCATGGTTGCTTGGTTTTGGTAGTTGCCCATGGTTGCTTGGTTTCAGGTGTTGTCTATGGTTGCTTGATAATGGTAGTTGTCCATGGTTTCTCGAATTTGGTGGTTGTCCATGGTTGCTTGGTTTCGGTAATTGCCCATGGTTGCTTTGTGTTGGTAGTTGCCCATGGTTGCTTGGTTTCAGGAGTTGTCCATGGTGGCTTGGTGTTGCTAGTTGTCCATGGTTTCTCGGTTTCAACAGAGGTTCATGGTTGCTTGGTGTTGGTAGTTGTCCATGGTTGCTCGGTGTTGGTAGTTGCCCATGATTGTCCATTTGGCAGCATGGGATTCACAGGTGTTTCGTGCATCCACATAAGGCAGTCCCATTTATTTCTTGTGGTTGTTTTTGTGTTTTTTTGCATTTTGTTGTGGTTTTTGGGGTTCTTGTCTGCTCGATGGTTTGACATTGCAACCCTGTGGCTGCAGCATCCGACTGCTTGGAGTCGGTAGCTGTTCATGGTTTCTTGGTAGTTGTCCATGGTTTCTTGGTAGTTGCCCATGGTTGCTTGGTTTCAGGAGTTGTCCATGGTTGCTTGGTGTTGGTAGTTGTCCATGGTTTCTTGATTTCAGTAGTTGTCCATGGTTGCTCAGTGCTGGTAGTTGTCCATGGTTGTCCATTGACTGCAGCTTCTTGCTCTTACTCTCCTTGTTGCAGTCAATGAAATCCAGCTTCTTCTCTGGCACTATTAGTGTTTTATGAGCTTCTTTGTTGGACATCAGCAGTTCCTGGTGCTTTGGTGAATTTTTGATCTTTGGTGGCTTGATCAAACTGTCACCTACGTATGAAAAATTGGCAAACTTCTCCTGATCTTTTGGTGATATTGCAGCCTTCCGTTGATCACAGTCGATAAATTCGGCCAATTTTATACTGTTACATGATGGTTTCTCATGAATCTGTAAAGAGAAAAAGGCATTAATCACTGTTTCTAATTGATACAGAAATTGGTCACAAAGCATGGTGAACCCAACCCCTGGGGTGTGGCGAATTTTACAAAACAGGCTCCTTCCACCCTAGCTCCCTCTAGAGGTCAAAAGAAACGTTAGACTGCATTATCCCACCCTTGAAGAATATCCAAGCCCAGGAACAAATTAGTATTTTTCCAGCTTAGACCTTGAACCAACTCTCCTCTATACAATGGAGATAAGAAGTGTAGGTGTTTTTAATCCTAATCAGAAGAGCAGGTAAGGGTGACAACGCTGCTTCTCCATAGATACATGGGCAGGAAATGTGCAGCAGACTGGATTAAGTAAAATAAATCAGATCTCAGTGTTGTGCACCTGACTCATACACAGTAATCATCTCCAGTAATGACCAGAATTCATTCAGACCAGGTCATATGATTGTGTAGTGATCACAAGCACATATACATGAATGTCTTTGATGGTAAACAGCCTGCAGTGAAAATCCCCCCTCCCGCCAGATATGGTTAGACTCCATTATCCATATACTTACCGGTCCTGATATACAAGGCGTGCATGGCTTTCTTCTCTCTAACTCCATCCAGTCGATAGTCTTGAAGAACGGGTGGTTCCTTATGTCACTGACTTGGTGTTTTCGTTCATCTTGGTCTTTCCACAGAAGCTGTAAAATAGAATGAAATATGAGACACCGAAGGAGCAATAACAATACCCGAACAATAGAGAAGCTGAGGCTCTAAGAATACTTACTCTCTTTAGGAGGTCTTGGAGGTCAGGGTCCATATTCTGTGGATAATCAGGATCCTGGCTCATGATTCTGTCGATACAATTTTGGAAGGCGTCCTTGCGTTTGTAGAAGGGGTGTTTGCCAACCGCCATTTCATATACTATTACTCCAAGGGAGAAATAGTCAGCCATGGTATAATAATCCAGATCTTTCAAGACCTGTAGAAACATAAGAGAGACAAAGAAAGATGAGCACATTGTCAGAGCGGGCAGAGGACAGATATGACAATATAGTGACATATGTGTTGTAGGAATCTCATGAAGTACTAAAATCATGCTTAAACGACACCATACTGAGGGGGGAGCTTGTTAATATTGGAGGAGGGGTAGGGTCCTCCAAAGTTACTAAACAAAGGGTCAGTTTACAGTCCTTTAGACACTAGGAGGCACAGACTGAGGCTTGTGGCAGTAAAAATCCCGCATCTTTGGTATTATGTTGTTGTCAGTTGGAGGAATAGGCCCCCACCATTAGTATCAGTTGGAGGAATGGGGGCCCATCATTAGTATCAGTGGGAGGAATAGTGCCCCATCATTACTATTAGTGGGAGGAATAGTTCCCCATCACTGGTGTCAGTAGGAAGAATAGTGCCCCATCATTGGTGTGATTGGAAGAATAATGACCGGTTGATTAAGTGGAGGGAATGGAGCCCCAAGGGCCAGATAAAGGCAAGCAAAGGGACACAGTTTAGCGATCACTGGCTTTGGGGTATACTTTCAGTTTGCGCATACTTACTTCGGGCGCCATGTAGATTTCTGTCCCCATAAATCCATTAGTTCTCTTAGACTCGGTGACTCCCCTCACCGCTACTCCAAAATCTGCGATCCTAGCATGGCCGGCGCTGTCTAAGAGAATGTTTTCTGGCTTCAGATCTCTGTGAACGATCTCTTTGGCGTGCAGGAATTGCAGGCCGCACAGCATTTCCGCCGTTAGGTTTCTGATGAAGAAAGAAGTACATGGATTAGCATTAAAATACGTCAAAGACTAGTTAAAGCTAAATATGAAGTGACTTTTCCCTATAGTAAATAGGGGTATGGATGGATGGGATAAGCTGGAGGGGCCTGGCTAGAATCATTGCCTGTCCTCAGTGGTCAGCCATCCCCGACTCCAAAGTGATCCTGACATCGGACTTACCTTATCTTGTCCACGGGTAGTCGAGCTGAAGGTTTCATCAGTTCACGGAGCTCCCCTTCACTAAGATACTCCATAACATAGACCAGATGAGTCTGTGAAAAAAATAAAACAAGGTTAAGTTATAGACATTGAAGATTTCAGTCTATGGAGGATTATATGGAGACATACTAAGTGCTTTGCATGGGAACTCTGAAAAACCTGGCAGAGAGAGGTGGCATAGGCCACCATCACTGAAATATCTTGTATGGCTGTTAGGGTGATCCCATGACTTCCATACTTTGGCTCCGCATTCTGAAAGATGCATGTAGATCAGGAGATCGGACCTTTCCTGCCTAGCTAGTTGTAGACTTGTTTTGGCTCAGTGACTCAAAATTTTAAGGCCAGAGACAGCCAGGTACCTAGCAATGTCTAAAGTCAGTAATGGCGGACTCTCAGTGCGTGGTTTATTGAAGGAAAACCTCTACTCTGTATGGTTGTTGTCACCAAGTTCCAGCCTTATAGGAAGCACTCTAGAGTTCTTCTCTTACCTTTACTGCTTTCCACTGATCTACAGCCAGAACCTGATGTGTGGGACACAAGTGAAGCTCTCCCCCAATTTAGCACTTAGTGCCCCCGAAGGACTTTCTGACAGGTCTAAACACTGTCATCTTATGGGTCAAAGTAGGGCTCAAGTCATGCGGGAATGCATGGGAACGTAGTTCCTGTACTTTTTCCACAACAGGAACTCAGTTCCCGTTAGCAGCCGTGTCCTGCAAGACTTTGAAGTATGCAAGCTGTGGGGCAGGTGCTACACCATCAGCTGCCGACACAGCTCGCAATAGTAAGTGCTGCACAGCTGACCATTCAGGCATTGCACAAATGAATGAATGCTGATTATTCAGAGAATTACCGTACTTATGTTTATTGAGGATTGTTTTTTAAAATGTACTAACAGTTAAGCTTCATACACACAATATGAAAATTGGATGAAAAATACCCCTTTTGAAGCATTTGTGCATATGAGCGTATAATTTTTTATTTTTTTGGGTGGGGGAGTGGATCTAGGGTGGGAGTTCCTACACTTTTTTCCCCAGGACTTGACCCCTGGGGCAAAGTGATGCTTAGCCTTGTGCACGTTTTGACTCCAAAAAAAGTCACAATTATTTTAGGGGATGTGGATCAGTAGATGAGCACAGTACAGGGAAGAGAAGAAGAAATTGGTAGATGAACAGACTTACCTTTGTTTGGAATGAGCCATACATATGGACAATGGATGGGTTCTTTCTGCTTTCTTCTAGGATGTATCTCTCAGTAAGGGCAATTCTGGGATTATTTGCCAGGAGTTTTTTCTTTCTGACGAACTTCAATGCCAGCTTTTGGTCAGTGGCGGGATGGGTAGCCAGCACCACTATTCCAAAGCTCCCCTCTCCAACTACCTTATAGAAGGTGAAGCTATTCAACTGTAGCTTGCATGACTTGCCCTTCCTGATATTGCTAGGTGGGACAAGTTCAGCTGTCTTCTTCTTAGTGGTGGGGATGGACGGAGTTGGGAAAGACTTTTTACTTTCAACATCCCTGCTTACTGGAGATCGGTCATTCAACTTTCCACTGTTGATTTTGCTCTGTGGATTCGGCCCAGGCAATTTGGCTCCAA